>NC_136513.1:72195822-72200822 GCF_053919585.1 Euprymna scolopes | reverse complement strand
AGTTTTTTTGTTTTTTTTTTGTATTACTAGCATTTCAGCCCGGCGTTGCCCGGGTGTTTGGAGGTGTATGTTGAAAAAAAAACAAAAAAACTTGTAGTTTTTTTTAACTTTAACCCCTTAAAATTTATTGTTTTAGGCTCAAATCGAGTTATTAAGTTAGATCCATGTCCAAGGAACCTATATCTAAAATTTCAATTGTTTAGACCCCAAATTGTCTGAGGAGTTTGGTAAAGTTCTCAAAGGTCAAATCGTTGAACTTTGACCCCTTGACAGCCAAATTTCTAGCTGAAAGCCGATCACAAAGATTTTTCACATATCTCAGTACCCTGTATATCAAACTTCGAGTCTGTAGACTTAAAATTGACAGTTATTGCATAGGGAAATGTACAGACACACATACACAGACACGTTCACTTTTATAGATATATAGATTTGGATTCATTTGACTACTGTTCCCATCTCGAGTGTTATTTGCACAGCGTTTCAGTCGATGCAAGCTCCGACCTTCTTAAAGTGTTTCTTGTTGAACTCTGTAATCTTTTTGTTGAATTTTGGAATCTGCATGCATACTATATATATTTAACTAGCAGTGCAACCCGGCTTTGTTTGGGCCCTATGTACTGTTAATAACTCTATATGCATATGTATATGCATAATAAAAGGTTTGTCTAGGTAATCTACATCTAAAATTTTAAATGTTTGGATCCAAAATGGACGGAGGAGTTTGGTAGAGTTTTCAAAGCTCAAATCGTTGAACTTTGACCCCTTGACAGCCAAAAAAATTAAAAAGATTTTCCCAAACTTCAATACTCCTTATGTCACATTGTGAATCTCTAGACCGAAAATTGACAGAGTAGTTTGGTAGGGAAATGTACGCACACGCACACACACACACACACACAGACATTTTCACTTTTATATATATATATATATATATATATATATATATATATATATATATATAGTGTGTGTGTGCATGCATATATCTCTATCTCTACTATTATATAAAAGAAACTTTGTGTGCATTTACAAGTTCGTTTCCTATGGACTCTTAAACGGCTGGGCCGATTTTTTTTTTTTTTTTAATTTCACACAAATGTACTTTATGTCCCTGGCAGTGTTCTTAGATAAGTTTTATATTGGAATGCCCTCGTTAAGTATCGATAATCGATAATCCAAAACATCCAATGAAAGAATAAACAGTCGGGGGGTAACATGCTCTCATTCTGTCAGCCATAATTGGATAGAAGTCATCAGTAATTCGCAGTTGTATTTTTGAGGATTGAATTTTCAATTTCCAGGAATGTAACTTTTACAACCGAATATTACCAAGTACTCTATCCACTACGCCATAGGTTCTTGTTACCCTGTAGATTAAATAAAGGGTTCTAGTTGAAATTCTGCGCAAATTCCTGAGTTTGAAAGATTTCCAAGTTCGACAAGATACACTTGAAGAAGATCGGAGGTTACATCAACCGAAACATTATGCAAATAACACTCAAGATGAGAACAGTAGTCCGAAGAATCCAAATAAGAATTATCAATCCTCATCTCAAAAATTCAGGGATGAAGGATTTTGTTTTTTTTTTTTTTGTTTTTTTTTCTCTAGTTCACCCCAAACAAGAAATATTGTCAATTGGAACTTATGGGGTTACTATTTGGGATTATGTCTACAGAGGCACTATGTAAGGCAATCAGCAAGATGTTGGTTTACATTTAAACTTCTGCATGTCGGTACAGACAGGGAAGCAGGAAAAAGGGAGGAAATTCCAAAGTCAGTTTGAGGGAAGAAACTATTAGAGTAGAAGATTTTCCAACATCTAAGGATCTTAACATTAAATGGGTGGGATTTTGTTGCTGAATGAGTTTGTCAGGGGTACATTCATTGAGAGGGTATAAGGGCAATGAGTTCATCAGGACACATTCCATTAAAATACATGTAAAACATGCATGTGGATGCAACATTGCGGTGATGGGGCAGAGGTTGGAGCTTGGTTGACAGTGCAGTTGCTTGGTTGACAGATTGGAGACTCTTTTTTTTGGACTCTGTCGAAGATGGAGAGACTAGCTGTAGATATACCAACCCAGATGTGGCAACAGTACTGCATGCATGGGTGAATGGTGGCTTTCTAGAGATATAGGATGCTCTCAGGTATCGGTTGAAGCTGAAAGTAATGAAGAGATTGTTTGTGTTCGGGATTTTTATGGCTTTCTGTAGTCTCATATTTGCTCTTAAAACCAGCATTTTGTAATTTGATGCTTTTAATTCTTCTAAACATTTTATCGCTTTATATTTATCATTTTTTTACTTTTTTTTTTTTCACACTTTTATTTTATTTGGTTTCATTTCACTTTAGTTAGTTTTAAGAGATCAAAGGGAGCTAACACCTAGAGCTAAGATTTGATTTCATTACGATTTGTATTTATACCTGAGGCTCTTTTAAGAATAGACGTTATTCCAATTATGTTTGCTATCTGTATTTCGCTACAGCGTTGTCTTCCAAAAATTGTTTCCAAGTATTTAAGATGTTTTTTTATTAGGCCAATTGTTCCTATCACAACCGATTTAAACGGTTTCAAAGCCCATGTCGTTTTAAAATCATTATTGAGATCCTGTTTACCAGACGCTGATTCCTATGTGCACAATGTATTTTAGACACTTCCATGTTTCGCAGAGTGAACGTCCGGTACTACGTACATCACGACAAACAAAATTAAATGAATGATTCTTAAGTTGAACAATAGAAAACAGTCTTTCTGGAGACAGGTCGACTTTAAAGCGAATAATAAATTTGTTCTTACTTTAAGCAAACAACGCTGTGTGTCAGAAACTAACCTTACGAATGCGTAAAATATATTGAATAATTCGACCCCCTGTCTTTCCAAGCTTATAACTACTCGAAAAATGTAATTCAAACCCTAATATTTTTTTCAATTAAAGGAGCAAGGACCAAGGTTTCATTAAAAAAAGAAATAAATAAAAAAAAAAAACGTGTTAAAAAAAAAAAAAAAAAAGAAAGTTTTAATCTTCGGACTTTACAGGTAAATTTGTAAAAAAACACTACTTTTTTTGTTTTAAATTTGAATATATTATTTACTGATCTTTTATCTTCAATTTGTGATATATAAAACTTTGGTGAGTAAATTATTTACTTTTTAATAGACATTTCAAAATGGGGGGGCGTGAATTTAAAAAAAACGTTTGTCTAAATATTATATTCAGTTTATTGGAAAGAGCATAAAATTTCACATTGACCCTGAAAATATCGTAAAAATTGAATCAATAGAAAAATTTTGATAGATTTTTAAAGTTTAAAAATTAAAAAATACTGAGCTTGTAAAATTCAATTGATTTCATTACTGTTTTTTAAAAAATAAAAAAATATTTCTATTACTTTTTATACAACTTTAATAGTTTATTTTGGAAGTATAATCCATAAAGAAAATAAAAAAAACCCACTTTTAAAAGAGAAATTACGAGTTTTTTTATATTTTATTCGCAGTTTTGTGTTAGGGGTGTCAAAAATTCCCCAATAAATCTGATACACCTAGCTTATCATCATCAAAAAGTATAAAAATAGCAAACATTTTTTTCTGATTTTGACCTGTAATAAACATTATCAATGACAAAGTTTCAGTGTAACGATGTCAAGTGTTGAATATGATATCAGAAGGGCATCATGGTGATTAATAGACCAGATAGCAAGCAAAAACCTGATTTAAATGTACTTTTAAATCAATAAACACTAATATATATGTGTATGTCTCTCTCTCTCTCTCTCTCTCTCTCTCTATATATATATATATATATATATATATATATATATATATATATATATATAATGTACCCGTCGTTGACTGGGTTCATTCAAAAACAGCCTACAGAAAATGGACTGTGATTGATGAAAGTATGATAGTTTATGAAAAGGGTTTGTAAAGAGATAGGTTTTGATACTCAAAATTTTTACCCTAAGCAAAATATGATGAAAATAAAGATAATTTTCGCGAAAATATATTTTTTTATATCAACTTTGTTTCCATTCGTAGCCAAGAGTGACCAACAAAATGATGTTTCCTTACAAAGAGAAAATGTTATATATATAATAATATAAATATACAAGAAATAAATGTTACCATAGTCAATAAAAGTTACTTTTATGGTAGAAAAGTTCATTGGTTTGTATTTTTAAGTAGTTTAAATTTCTTTTTCATTCACGAACCGGTTTAAAAAAAAAATCAAAATGGCAGTGACTTTGAAATGGAGAGCCCTGTTTTCAGTTTAAAGGAGGGGCACCTGAGCATTCTGTGTTAACAATTTAAGAGAGTTCCATCAACGTAAGGAATATTTATAAACATATTTTAATGTTTTCCGTTATTTTGTGCTTGAGGAATATTCGATTATGGCATGTGTAGTTTATATAAAAATTCATTTAAGTAGTTATCGCCTCAAATTTCGTTTTGCTGAAATTATTTCAAGTAAAGAGCATTAAAAACTATTTCAAAACAAAAAAAAAACATGAACTGAACTTTTATTGACTATGGTAACATTTATTTCTTGTATATTTATTTTTTTGGGAAGTCGTTTGTTGGCTTTTCTGCGAAACATTCTTACTAAATAATATCGACAAAATATCGAAAAACAAAGAAACAAAAACAGTTTTGAAAAATAATGAAGCTTTACTTACTTTAGTAAAATAATCCGAAACAGCAAAATGGGATATTAAAAAAGCAAACACGTAATTACTTAGGTTTTTTAAAGCAAAGAATTGGTATAAATATAAATAAGAAGAAAATGGCGCCATTTTCAAGCAGAACAGCCTCGTTTCAGTTTTACAGTATTGAACGGTGTAGTATTGCGCCGTCGGATTCAGGGTTGTACTATTGTAATGTAAAGAACACGCAGAAAGGGTTGTAATCAACTGAATTTCTTCTAGTACACTAACAAAAAAATCTTAAACATATATATATATATATATATATATATATATAAATAAATAAAT
>NC_136513.1:71945822-72185822 GCF_053919585.1 Euprymna scolopes | reverse complement strand
AATATATATACAATAATACAAAATATATGTACAATAATACAAAATATATGTACAATAATACAAAATATATGTACAATAATACAAAATATATGTACAATAATACAAAATATATGTACAATAATACAAAATATATGTACAATAATACAAAATATATATACAATAATACAAAATATATGTACAATAATACAAAATATATATACAATAATACAAAATATATGTACAATAATACAAAATATATATAAAATAATACAAAATATATATACAATAATACAAAATATATGCGCAATAATACAAAATATATGCACAATAATACAAAATATATGTACAATAATACAAAATATATATAAAATAATACAAAATATATATACAATAATACAAAATATATATACAATAATACAAAATATATGTACAATAATAGAAAATATATATACAATAATAGAAAATATATGTACAATAATAGAAAATATATGTACAATAATAGAAAATATATGTACAATAATACAAAATATATGTACAATAATACAAAATATATGTACAATTGATATGAAGGGGGTATGAGAAAGATTAAAAGATATCTAATGATTTAACAAATTATTTCTGTTGGAAAAGCGATGGCTTGCATGAGAGATTTGAGACTGACTCCAAAATTTTAAAATGATTTTGAATCAGGACGGAGAAATATTTTGAACAATCCATTTTATAGGCATTGGCACAAGCTAGATTTTCAAGATTCCCATTCGCCTTTTCTTCCTTTTTAGTTTTCGTATATCTCCGAGTATTTGCTCTTGTTTGACAATTTAATTCGTCTTTTTGTATCTTTTGATATCCGATGATTAACTTCTGATAAGTTTGCTGATAAAAAGGACCCCTAGGGTTTGTTCGTATATCATTTTCAAAGCGGTGTGTGTGTGTGTGTGTGTGTGTGTGTGTGTGTGTGTGTGTGTGTGTGTGTGTGTGTGTGCAGAGAGAGAGAGAGAGAGACGGAGAGAAATTGAGGTCTGTGTGTATATGTGTGTGTGTGTGTGTGTGTGTGTGTGTGTGTGTGTGTGTGTGTATATATATATATGCATCAGGCGAATGCAGGCAGTCACGAAAGTGAGGGAAACCATCATCAGAGACCTTCTCTTTGCCGATGACTGTGCCCTTAATGCCCCAAATGAGATAGAGATGCAACGTCAAATGGACGGATTTTCCACCAGTTGTGACAACTTTGGTCTCACCATCAGTACAAAGAAGACAGAAGTTATGTACCAACCCGCCCCAGGAGATGCATACCATAAACCCGGCATCACTGTCAAAGGACAGAAGATCCATGCTGTGGAGCAATTCACCTACCTTGGCAGCACCCTCTCCCGCACCGCCAACATTGACATTGAGGTTAACCATAGGATCTCCACAGCGAGCAGTGCATTTGGAAGACTTAGAGACAATGTGTGGAAGAGGAGAGGCATTACACTCGCAACCAAACTGAAAGTATACCGAGCGGTCGTCCTGACAACCCTACTCTACGCCTGCGAAACTTGGACGCCATATAAAAGACATGAAAAACAGTTGAATGGCTTCCACCTCAGATGCCTCCGTAATCTTCTCAACATCCGCTGGCAAGACAGAATTCCTGACACAGAAGTCTTGAAGCGCGCGGGGCTCCATACCATCACCACCATAATCTGCAAAACCCAGCTCCAGTGGGCAGGCCATGTCTATCGCATGCACGACAGCCGAATCCCCAAACAACTTTTCTATGGGGAACTCAGCCAGGAAAAGCGGAATGCAGGGGTCCAAAAGAAACGATATAAAGACTGTCTGAGAACGTCCCTTAAAGACTTTGACATCAGCCCCCAGTCTTGGGAGAGTCGCGCTGCTAAACGTTCGGCCTGGCGTTGCGTCATCAGCCTAGGAGCCGACAAGGCAGAGAATCAACGCATGACACATGACCAGCAGAAGCGCAAGAGGAGGAAGGAGAGAGCTGCCGGTTCACAGCCTGCCGATACCGCCTTCACGTGTCCAGAGTGTGGAAGAGTCTGCCGAGCATGGATTGGCCTCATCAGCCATCTCAGGACCCACAAACCCCTGACGCCGAATTAATTGATACCTTGGTCATCGTCGATTTCGACGGACGAGCAAGAAGAAGAAGATATATATATATATATATATATATATATATATACAGTGTATCACATTTCTTCAAATATTTAATTAACTATATCTCTTCATGGGACAACACTGAAAAGCCAAAATTAAAAGTAGTCAGTCTGCAGCATATATAACAGAGTTAATTTATTTTCCCCTCAAAATATGTCCATAAAAAGCTAAATCTCTAGCAACAAAAGTGAATACACCCCTTACTAAAAGTTGTCATTATTAACATACAATATGTCAACTCTTAATATTTTGTGTGGCCACCAACATTATCCAAAACTGCCTTTACTCTCTTAGGCATGGAGTTTACCAGAGCTTCACATGCAGCCACTGGAATGCTCTTCCATTCTTCAATTACGACGTCGCGGAGCTGGCAGATATTTGAGACTTTGCGCACCTCCACCTTCTGCTTAAGGATGCCTCAAAGATGTTCTATTGGGTTTGAGTCTGGAGACATGCTTGGCCAGTTCATCATCTTTACTCTCAGCCTCTTCAGTAAAGCAGTAGTTGCCTTGGATGTGTGTTTTGGGTCATTGACACGCTGGAACACTGCTCTGTGACCCAATTTCTGGAGGGAGGGGATCATACTCTGCTGAAGTATTTGACAGTACATGTTGGAGTTCATGTTTCCCTCAATGAAAGGTTACTCTCCAATATCTGCAGCAATCATGCAGCACCAGACCATGCGATTCCCACCACCACGCTTGACTGTAGGCATGACACACTTTGTACTCCTTACCTGGTCGCCGCCACACATGCATAACCAAACAAATTAAATTTTGTCTCATCAAACGATAGGACAGGGTACTAGTAATCTATAGGCTTTGTTGACATGTCTTCAGCAAACTGTTTGCAGGTTTCTTGTGTATTGCCTTCAGAAGAGGCTTCCTCCTGGGGTGACAATCATGCACACCAATTTGAGGAGTACAGAGCAGTTCTCCAGCATGACAATGACCCAAAACACACATCCAAGACAACCACTGCTTTATTGAAGAGGCTGAGGGTAAAGGTGATGGACTGGCCAAGCATGTCTCCAGACTTGAACCAAATAAAACATCTTTGGGGCATCCTAGAGGTGGAGGTGCGTAAAGTCTCAAATATCCACCAGCTTCGTGACGTCGTAATCGAGAAGTGGAAGAGTATTCTAATGGCTACACGTGATGCTTTGGTAAATTCCATGCCCAACAGAGTAAAGGCAGTTTTGGATAATTATGGTGGCCACACAAAATATTAAGAGTTAACATGTTATATGTTAATATTGACAACTTTTGTTGCTAGGGATTTAGTTTTTATGGCTATATTTTGAGTGGAAAATAAATTAACTCTGTTATATATGTTCAGACAGACTACTTTTCATTGTGTCAAGAAATCATTTTTTCAGTGTTGTTCCATGAACAGATATACTTAAATATTTTAAGAAATGTGAGGGGTGTACTCGCTTTTGTGATACACTGTGTGTGTATATATATATCTATATATATATAAAAATGTAAATGTTGGTTCGTTCTAAACGAATAAAACCCTATTTCTACGTTACCAATTTATTTGAAATTTTCAGACAACCCATCTTTAGAGTCGAGGTATGTTTTTATGTTATTGAAATAAATTTACCTCGCGAATTATTAAAATATTAAATAAAATAAATATATTTTTTTAACCGTTAATGCGAATCTGTTCTGTTGTAAAACTGAACTTCCGGTTCGATTCATTTCACAGCCACAAATTGACGAAAGATTTCATTTTCTGTTAACTCGATAAATAAAAAAAAAAAAAACTTACTCATGCAGAGAGTGATCCGTGCTGAAATAATAATGTTATTATTTAAAAAGCCATTCTTAACATGGGGAAGGGAGGGTGTTTTGTACCTATTCTGTACTTTAACCTTACAATTGGATAAAAACATATCATAAAACCTTAATTAAACGTGGAAAACGATTTTAAAAAATAGCGCGGATCACTCTCTGCATTAGCACACACACACACACACACACAAAAAAAATAATAATAATCCCATATTTTAAAAATTTAAATTCATTTATGTACTTACCAATTTTTTAAATTTTATTTATGTTAAGGCTTTTCACTCATGAAACATTACGTTTTAATTGTTTAGTTTATTTTCACGGCATTGTTTACATAAAAAAAGTTTGTTTTAACTTTTTCTAAACTGTTTCATTTTTACGACATGCCTCAACGTATTATAAACACCCTAACCCCCCTCCATGTTAAAAAAAAAAACGCCCTTCCATAAACCTCGAAAGCCGTTCTTAACATGGGGAAGTTAGGGTGTTTATAATATGCTTGGGCGAGTCGTAAAATTAACGAATATTTATTGCAAAAATTGCTTGAAATTTATTTATTTGACAAAAAAAAATTACATTTTGGTACTCCTTGGGCGTTGAGTTCCATGGCGACCAGTAGAAAAAAATAATAGTCGCTCACTTAGTCTCCCACCTCACCCCGCACGTAACATATTTTATTTACTGACGTTGCCGTAACTAAACGATTATTTGTCACATTTACAAACATTTATTTATTTATTTATTTTGAAAAAAGTTTTACTTTTTTATGAATATTAAAAGAAAAATGGGTACTCATGCAGAGAGTGATCCATGCTGAAATAATAACGTTATTATTTAAAAAGCCATCCTTAACATGAGGAGGGGAGGGTGTTTTGTACCTATTCTGTACTTTAACCTTGCAATTACTTGGTTAAAAAAAATTGGATTGGAAATTTTAAATTCGACCGTTTTGGATTTTACCATTCTTGGATTTTTTACCCTTCACCGGACTATCCATGCATGTGAAATATTTTTATCATTTTTCTTTTACCTCCTATTCCCCTTACCTCACCCTTTTTTTTTTAACCAAGTAAGATCTGTGACTTACTTGTAGTTTCATTAAATATTTTTATATACAAAATCCGATCCTGCATTTTGCTAATTCCTGCCCTCTGATGAGAAGGAGAGTATTTCTTCGAAACTCCGCAAATTAAGGACTATCCACTTATCTTGTGCTTCCTTTTTTTAAAATTAAATATGTTTTTAACTCTTTTTCAAGATGTCTTTTAACAGGTTTTATTAATCATTTCTTCATATTATAAGCTCTATTTCCTTTTCGGTTTTATTGAGCTTTTACATCTGGTTGAGATTACTTTACTTGTAAATATTAACTCTTTAATATTTATAATATATTTTAAGTTTACCATTTTGATTACCTTGGTAAACTTATTGTAATTTTTATTTTATATATATATATATATATATATATATATATATATATATATATATAGGAGAGAGAGAGAGAGAGATATGTATATTTATATATGTAGAGGGAGAGAGTGATATATATATTAGGGAAAGAGAGTTACATAAATAGATAGATATAGATATATCGGTGAAACGAAAATGAAAGTAAAATTCTCTCGGTCAACACGTAGTTGAAGAAGTTGTTGATTGATCTTGTCGCCTTTTCCTGTCATTTAATTTAACTGCTGCTCACCTGCAGCTGTCAAAGGTTACACTTTCACGATTCTCTTCCCTGCTTTGGACATGTCACGGCTTGACAACGTTAAGTAATTTAGCGCTATTGTGGAATTGACAGCAAAACAAATTCAATGTGCCTTCGTTTTTTTTGTTTTTTTTTTTTGTTTTTTTTTCTTTTTCTTTTCTTTTTTTATAGTTGTTTGTGAAGAATGCATATTTGTCTCATGGCAAAATGTGGAATTGTCAGGCAGGGTTCAATCTATGATGGGTGGTGTGCACAAAAGAGACCCTTTTCACTTGTCTCATCACAGGGGAAGGGCAGGGTTAAACATAAGGTCAGTGTTTAATGTGGGGAAAATTTAGTCCACCAAAAAGGACATTATTGGGGCAAATGTAAAATTTGTCTCGGTCTAGAAGGATTTCTCTTTCACTGACCTAGGACAGAAAAGATAAGTAGTACCAAAAGAGATACTACATTTTGAAATATTTGTTTGCAGAAAATATTTTTTTAAATTTACATTTCAAACTAATTAAGCACAAGGCCATCAAAGTGTGTGTGTGTGTGGGGGGGGGGGTCGTTGATCATCCACATTTATCCTACTCTAAACTAGAATCACCCGGCCCTCCGTGGCCACGGGCGACAAGATCAAAGTGTAGTATCTGTTCCGACAGATGCTGCAAAGCTATGACTAGCAAAGACCATATGTGGGGCCAACCCCACATATCTAAACTTGGTCACTGAAGGGGCAACCCTTCATACCAACAGTTTCTAATCCAGCTCCCATTTCCCACCTCTCGGGAGCTGGTACCCCCCTTCCCTCCATCTCCACATTAAAAATCGGCCTTGTGCCTAATTTGCTACGTGGGGAAGCAAATAAATATTTACTCTTAACTAGAATCATCTTATACTACATTTACACTAAAGGTTGTTCTATTTATGATAACCCAAAATTTGTTCACACTTTGGTCTTAGTCATAATTCGGCAGATGTGGCATTAAAATGATGTAATCCATAATAAAAAAATATATCTTTTTCTTTTTCTATTTCACTTTCATTGTCTTCCTCTCCATCTCCATCTCCCTTTTCCTATCTTTTCTTTTCTCTTTTTTTCTCTTTAATCTCCAGTCTTTCTCTTTCTGCCACTTTCTTAACCCCTTCTTACTGTTTATAATTTTTCCAATAAATTTATAGATCTTACCCATCCACCTTTTCCTCGGTGCATATCCAGGGTTTTCCATGAATTAATGTGTACCCCTGCTCAAAACCATGATCTCCTGTTGTCACAAACAGCCACCTCGACACCAAGTATTGTTTTAGTATTCTGTTGGTAGTATATAGTAGATATTTGATTGGCATGTTCTGACTGAACGAGAATCCACCCAAAACCTAATATTAAAATCAGTCTGGAGAGATTCTCTTTCCTTGGCCGAGGACAGAGTGACATATGACGGTGGAACAGTTACTGCACCGCGATCCGATCTCGGAAGCAGAGGAAAAAACCCACTACGGATTTCATCACCCACGGAGAGAGAGAGAAAGGAAGAGAGAAGGAGAGAGAAGAGAAACAGAACGAGGGGGTTGAAAAACGTTCGACCAACGTCAGCATCAAACACCTCCCACCTCCTCCAATATGAAGGCAAGCGACAGGTCGTCTTTGGTCAACGCACGTAGTGACCGCGCCGTGCCAAGAAGCAGAATAAGGAATCAGAACATGATTTCGTCAATTCTATTTTTAGAATCGAGGGGCGAAAAAAAAGAAAGGAAATATAATAATTCCCTCGTGCGAGGAGTTGTGAAAAAAAAGTTTGAACATGTAAAATGTGTTCTGGACAACCAAAGCGATGTCACATTTCCGAAGTTGGCAAAGACAGAAAAAAAAAAAGATATCTGAATTAATCCCTCGATCAAACTATTTTGGATAACCCAAAACGGATGCCGACAGGCATGTTTAAAAGAAAAGAATTGAACTGCAAGTGAAAAAAAAAACAAATTTTACTTTCTTTCTCTGTCGAGCTGGAGATTGGACTTTTTCTTGTGTGGACTAGTTGCTGCCGTTTACCTTTGGTCTTTCTGTTATAGGATTCTCTTTCAGTTAGTATGTTAAAAATATTCCCCAATCCCATTAACTTTGAATATATTTGTTTTTGTTAAATCTTTCTTTCCCCTTATCATTAATAAATTTAGTTTTATATTATTTGAAAGTGTTTGTTTCGTTATCTCTTACAAATCTTATTGTGTACGATTTTTGTGTTTATTTTGTATCCGCCTGTCTCACAGAAAATAATTGTTTTATTTGTTTCAAACCTTTTTTGTATAGAATCATTATCAGGAAACTTGAACCCAATCTGGGACCCATGAACATACCCCCAATGCAAAAGATTTGTCTGCCTGTGATAAGCGTTTGCTATCCATAGATGCCCATCCATACCCCTGGGTTTGCATTTTATTGTTATATTTAAATATTGCTCCAGCCCGTATGTAACACTATATATATATATATATATATATATATATATATATATATATATATATATATATAATTATTAAATACCTACAAACACTAGTTTCATGCTTTCGGGAATTATCAGTGCAGGATGTCACGATTAACACCAGTTGAGAGATTCGAACCCGGCAAGGAAGCTATCTCTGACTCCATTAGCAAGGACCAAATCCATTCGGCCACCGTTAACCGTGAAAAATATTGTTGAAATTTAAAAATGTTTTTTTTTTTTAATGTTTTTAACGTCTGTCAGAGTGATCTAATATTTTTAACGTCTGTCAGAGTGATCTAATCATTATAATATCATGATCTGCGTATGCAAGCTAAATTGACCGAATTTAATTCGACTGTAAAGTGCTCAACAATAAGAAATGAGTTTCTTAAAGCAGCTGACATAATTATTTACTATAATAATTATTAAATACCTACAGACACTAGTGTTTCATCCTTTCAGGAATCATCAGTGCAGGGTGTCACAATTAACATGGGCCGAGAGATTTGATACCGGCAATGAAGCCATCTCTGACTCATATATATATATATATATATGTTAGATCACTTTGGACAGACGTCTCAACATTTAAAAATGATTCCCAAAAGGATGAAACACTAGTGTATGTAGGTATGTAATGATTATTTTATTAATATATATATATATATATATATAAGAACAAAGAATTAATAAAACATGTTAAAAACACTTTAATTTTCAAAAAGGAAACACAAATTATGTGGATTGTCCTTAATCCGCAGAGTTTCAAAAGAAATACTTTCCTTCTCATCAGAGGATAGGAATTAGCAAAATGCAGAATCAGATTTTGCTTGCAAAGTATTTACTGAAACTACAAGTAAGCCATAGAGTTTACTTGGTAAAAGTTAAAAAAATAGTGGAGCAGAGGGAATAGGGGAAAAAAAGAAAAATGATTTCATGTGAATGGATGATCAGGTGAAGAGTATAATATCCAATAATGGTAAAATCCAAAAAATGTTGGTAAAAGTTTGATATCCAGAAGTAAAAATCCAAAGGAATCGCGTTACTGGAAGATATTTCGATGTCATCGAAAACGCAGAATTCCGTGAAATAATTCACAAATGGGTACAAGAAAAAAGAGTGAGTTCAAAAGATATTATTATTAAAAGAAAGATAAATTGTGTGCAGAATTAATAAATGGAGAGATTTTAAGACACTTCTGCTGAGGCCGACTTTTTCACTACGAATCTCTCTATATTTATTTTAAATATATTTCTATAATTTCCAAGTTATAGATCAAAGTTGTCTGGCATAAACACAAACCCCAGCGCCAACATTACACTGTATATTTCTATACATCCTTAGGTCAAAATCAAATATACTTATGCAAGTACTCTATGTAATGTAGTCTATTGAGCTTTACCTCCATTTTCAAGTTACAAATCTTAAAAATCAAAATATACTCTTCAGCCTGTTAAAAACGGACAAAAATTGACTTAGAATGAATGCTTTATGCCAAACTTTTAAACTATGGCGTCATCACTTATCAAGTCTCGAAGGTCACTCAAGGATAAAGGTTAATGAGTGTACCGTAGTCATCGGGACACCAACGGGGGGTGAAAATCGGATATAACTTGATTATTTAAGGGACGGCGAAATAAAAACTTGTTCACATTGGACTTGAAGACGACCATGTTGTAGTCAGCTGGAAAGTAGGCTAGCAGGACAAAGTTCCACAGGCGAGCAGTTCTAGGAAAGAAGCTTTGTTCATGAAATCTGTGTTTAAATTTCGGCATAGGTAATAAGTGGGGGGGGGGACTGTTGATAGTTGTTGTTATAGCTAGACTATTATGATGAATAGCCTCTATTAATCTCTAATCTGTATCAAACGGATACCATAATGCTTAGTTTGTTGCACCATATCATAACAAAGGTCCATACAAAATTTCTGCCAGATCGGCCCAGTAGTTTAAAAAAAAAAGTAGAACATAAAGTATTATTACGGTGACTAATCCCTATTATTCCTAACTGTGCATCAACTGGATACCATAATACTTAGTTTGCTGCACCTTGAGTAAGGGTCATACAAAATTTCAGCTAGATCGGCTCAGTAATTTCCAAGAAAAAGTGAAACGGCACACATGCAGACAAAGATAAATATAATATGGAAATATTAACTTTTACAGAATGATATAAAACGTAATCAAACATGGTTCAGTATACGAAAAGTCAACATTATCAAATATTTTTTGTAAAGTGTTTATGTAATAAATGAATATTTGATGGAGAGGATATCGTACATATGTAAAATGGTTGGTGCTATGAGATGCTAGGTACAGATAGCCATTTTGTAGAAGCGTTGGTGTCTGTACTCCTCTGATTAAGCTGATTTGAAATGAAAAAAGTAGAGTTCCATATACAAATACCAATATCTTCATAAAAAAGTCAACTTAATACAGAAACAAGATTTTAAGGCAAGTTGGTTCGGCAGACAGGCTTCAACTATGGAAAAAGAATGGCAAGGAATGAGAGGACGTTTTTGGCACCAGGTTGCCACAGCATCTGTTCAGAAACTCATTCTGGACAGAAAATAACGAAAGATACAAATGCACAGAAGTGTTTTATCGGCAATACCATTGCAGAAGTTTGAACATAACAGTGCATGTGTGAAAACTGGCATAAGTTGCTACATGTATTTTGGATTTTAGTAAAACGCCTTGTCATCATTTACTTCTGAAAATGGAAAACGTTTGTATTTCTAACAAAATAGTAAATATTGTAAAAGTTTCTAACAGAACTATGAAAGGCAAAATTAATAACAATTATTGTGCGCCGCATCAACACACACAACACCAAGTCAAACACAAAATCAAGTACACTCAACATCATCTTACATCAACGCTTACTCTGTGAACTCGGAGTAACGGGAATTCCCATATGCACAAAACAAAATCACTGAAAAAAAAAAAATACCCTAACTAAGAGTAAGGATACTGAGTAAACGTTGGATAAAATGATGGTTAAAATTATTACGAACTTGTCAGGATTTGAACCTGGAATCTTCTGATCTGTAGTCAGATGCGTCATCCATTGCGTCACAAGTCCTATCCGTATGCCGAAAGATGTTACCGCAACTGTATACAGACAGTGCTAAATTCCGTTGACATGGGCAGGTAACTTTTTTGACAATTGCACAAAACGGCCCAAAACCCCTTATTTCGGGCTTTTTGTGTGACTCAGCGTTGTTCATTATGAACCATATATAGATAAGGACAATTTAGGGACTCACACCTTTCAGGGAAAAACAAGAATTTTTCAGTTCAGTGCATCTGTTCGAAAGTTTTATTGGTATATATACACTCACACATAAATAAATAAATAAACATTTAGAATTTTATTAATAGTATATGTTAATCTCTGAGCTAAGGCAGTTGGGTTATCTCCCCTAAAGCAAAGTCTGTTTGAAGTGACCTGCTCTTGGTTGCTGTTGTGGAAGTAGGTTTTGAGGAAGGCGTACATACTTTCTAGTGTTAGGGTTTAATATTGGGTCTTTTATTTATTTATTTTTTTTGATATTTCATAAATGATCTGCATAACGGTATAAATTAATCAAGAGCCGTGAGTTTCAGGAGTTATGAAAATCATATTCATTCAGTGAAAGTTGTTCTGGAGTCAGTGGTCTTTTGTTTTTATGCAAGATATTTCAGTGATAAGATTTTGGAATATTTCAATGAATAAGGTTTAACAGACTGAGAGGCGATAACGTTGATGAGTTGTTTGTGTGCGCGTCTGTGAGTACGTTAATATTTGTGTGTGTGAGTGGAGACAGATGGGCACTCACAGTAGGGCGCCCAGTGATACTAATCCACAAATTCGGGTCAACTGGGTTCCACTGGTTTATTGAAGAAAATTCTAGCTCTTAAAGAGTTTAGATAGCTCCTAGAAAGGTCATTTCAAATAAATTCAGAAAGTTTTCTGATTGGTCCAAAATATAATTTATTTGTTTTTATTCAGGATAATGAATGCACAGATGACACAAATGCATTTATGCATTTTGATTTTGTATGTCAATATGTACATATCGACTTACTACAATCTCAACCAATGTTGTAATAAACGACTTTTTAATTTCAAACAAAATCACAGCTCAAGTTTTAAAACAAGTAAGTTTGATTTTGAGATGTTTAAAATGACATTTGGTTTCTTTAACAAATGGCAGACTTGCAATCAGGGCAATATATCTTTCAACTGAATTCAAACGGTTCATCAGTTTAAAGCCTAAAAACTCGTCTGTCTCTCAAACCAAGAGATGTACCCTCTCTGCTCATTTTGCTAAAATATACAGAAAGATATCCTGTTATTTAGAGTAGGGCACACAGCAAAACAACTTGAGAATTATGGATTGTTTACTCACTGGGTATAAAAATTGACTGACCAGAGTGTATTATCTGGAGTGGACATACAATCATCATCTTAATTCAGTGCTTGATTTAGACAATGACCTTAGTGTCCATCAATGTGGTCTCAGTCATTGCTGTAACAAAGGAATTTTCCTTCCAAATAAAAACCATAGTTCAAGTTTAAAACAAGTAACAATGTTTTGTTTTTTCTTATTAATGAGTTCAATTCACGATAAAAGAAGTGCCATTTAAAATCGCCGCAAATCATTTTTTCGTTTCCCTATTTTAAAACTAAGCATTAATCAGAAATGACTTTTCCAGGGCATTCATCGTCAAGCCCAAATATCAGCCGACATGATATTGTAAATAAACACAGACGGAATTTGATATTATAATTATTATTTATTTATTTATTTTCGAATTAGTCCACCGAGCAAATTATTCCTTGTAATATATGATAATCAATAGAGGATTGATTCTATCATAATACGTACACAATCTATATAAATTAAAATATCATGTTTTAGCATATTGTACAACGAGGAAATGCCCGGCGGCCAACTAGTGTATATATATATATATATATATATATATATATATATATATATATATATATAAAGAGAGAGGGAGATCAAATGACAATTTCTTGAGTGATCTCTCTTCTCTTAGCTAAATATTTTCTTATTGCAAGTCTGCCGTTGTAATATGCACCTCCACTAAACATGCAGCAATGCACATGTTTACACTTGTTTCAGTGTTGCCTAAGTCAAATTTAACAGCAGTTGTCTTATGAATTGATATTTCTTTCCTATCAATTAATATCTTTTCTCTTTTCTTTTCAGTTTCCTTTCATGGTTGGTTTCTTTCTAGCTCTGCTTTGGTTAGTTTTGGTCTCTCTCAGTCGTATCTATCTAGGAATGCATTCAGTTTTGGTAAGTAAAAGTTAGTTCGTTTTTATTTTCATTTTTAAACTAATTGAAGAGATCAAGACTTGAAACAAAAATAGTTATAAGTTTTTTTTTTCTTCATTCTAATGATTACATGTTTTGTTTCTGTTTGATTCTAGGTTGAATATTTACTATTATTGCATGATTTTTGGTCCCCCGACAAAAAGAGGGTGGACCTGTAAATTCACCCTTGTCTGTTCGTCTGTCTGCACTTTTTTCAATAACTACGCCTTGGGATTTTTAAAAATTTTGTCCGAACATTAAACATGATATGAGTAAAAAAGTAACAGAACGGATTTTCCGGCAAAACTCTGGTTGCTACCCTAGGGGTGCCTTTCTGGTTAAAATGGCTAAAATTGACACTTTTGTGCATATTAAAAACAATTGATGCTTTGGATTTTTATAAAACTTTCTGAAAAGTTGTAAACTAACTGATTTCTACATAATTTTGTTTATCTATACTTCACAATAACTCTTGGGTGTGCCCCAGGGGCTCTTTTAAGGCTAATAAAAACACTCCATTTTGGGGACTATTTTACCATATTTGTCCAAAATTTTCTGTGTATGTCTATTTAGCAGTTTTGTATGGTGCTGAACTCAAATTTAAAATATGTTAAGGCCTTGGGGACTTTTGGAGGCTAAATGGGTGTGGGTCAAATGATGGACTTAGTTATTTTTTTATGCTTCGTTCACTGTGTACTCATGGGGTACCATGCACGCTTCACTTGTTTCTGATTTTTTTTTTATGGAAATTGCTCCAGACATGGCATGAAGCCACTTGATATAAGGAGCTAACAAGAATGAAATATAATTATTGCAAAGACAGGAGATACCTATTGACCTTAGCCTTGAAAAGATTAAGGCTGTAAGTGGAAGGAAAACAGTGAGCAGGAAGAGAGTTCCACAACCTTGTAATTCTTGGAAAGAAGCTACTGGAATCAGGGGTTGTATTAGAATGAGGTATTAAAACAATGAATTGATGGAGACCTCCAGTCTAATGAGTCAAACGAGTTGGAAGCAGGGAATAGATTAAACAATTCTAAAGACCACATGCCATAATATTATTTCTGTAAAAGAATGAGACTAGCAACATCACGTCTGTAAATGAAAAGGTGAAGAGAAGAAAAGGGAGTGCAGCTAAACAAATTAGATACATTTCCGCACTTTGGGAACCCTCAAATAGGACAGTGATTTACCAACCCAAATGATTGCTATTAGGAAACTGTGCATTTTCTAAGGTGCAGTTTATTAGTGCAATGCTTTATAGTGTTTGTAGTTCAAGTGCGCTGGCTACTACAATGTACTCATACAATATCTGAGTGGAGGACATTGATGAAGCTCTTCTGCTGCCCACCGAATGCTAGCATGGGATTTATAAAAAAATATAATGCTGATTGACGCTTAACTGAACAGATGTATTAGTGATTGGAAGATGAGGATCGTGCAAAAAGTGGTGAGTCTCCAAACTGTATGTAAATGACGTTCCTCACCATATAAGAGACTAGCCTGGGTGCCCGGCATTGCCCGGAGGTGTGTGTTGAGCAAAAAAAGAAAAGTGGTAGTAGGCAGGCAGGCTCGAATCCGTACCATGAAGGAAAAAAGAATGTGAAAAAAAAACATGACGTCTTTGCTGTTGTATTTATCGCCAAACCGGAAGTGACAAAGGTTTAAATTAAGCCTAGTCAATCGAAAAGAGGGGATGACCTTCGAAAATATCAGCGAAAAAAGCGACCCATCCCTTTAGAAAAGTACCCATTTGAGGGTGAAAGAATTAATTTTTTTAACCAATTTTTTGATGTTTGTCGTCCAAAGGGTTGAGCTTCAAAAAGATACTGATCTTGTGTATATCCGTCGCCTCCGTCGAAAGTTTTAGGCAGACATACAAACATACATTTAAAAATACAGGTGAGATTTATATTATAGACTAGCGGGAGTATCCGGCGTTGCCTGGGTGTTTAGAGGTGTGCGTGTTGGGTGGGAGTGGGGGATCAAAACAAAAGAATAAGCGAAGTAAGAACCCTGTTTAATTATATATATAAAAAAAAAAAACAATGTTAAAACTTCTGTAAAAAGAATCGTTGCCCAGGTGTTTGTGTTGGGGGGGGGGCTTAAAAAAATAGTTTTGGTAAGTAGTTAGGATTGAACCTGAAACCTTGAGGCGAAGGTGGAAAAGAAAGTGTGCAAAAAACCTGACACGTTACCCGCTCGGCCAACAAAGAGCAACTGAAACACGTTTGAATTTATTTAAGTATTAAAATCAGAATTGACACGTGCCCGCAATAAAAGTTAACTCTGCTATTTCTATTTGACCTCATTAATGTAGAAGTAGCGGAGTTAACTTTTATTGCGGGGACAGCTTTTGGGTTTGTTTACCCAACTTTGGCTGGTTGTTTCCCCAAGATGTTGGGGGGGGGGGGATCAGCTCCCCAATAAAAGGGGATTATCCAGATTGAATAGCAATTGTCTGATATAAGGAGTTTGGCCCACATTGATCAAAGCTGATTTCTACTGGTTGATTTCTACGGTGCGATTGCCAGGAACAATTCTTAGCTTTGAATTAGTTTCGGTTTTATACAAAAAAGCTGAACGAACACAAGACGGGCTGAAATAGCAAGAATTTTGTAAAAGTCGACGTAAATAAATCTAGATGCGACCCGCGTTCCCAAATCATATAAAGGTATAGAATAAAGAAACGAGTTGATATTTAATGGAACCAAAATACAGGGTGTCTCAAAAAATGTACTCATACTTTGACTAACAATAAAACTTTTATTCATGAATGTAGAATGTAATGGAATAGCTTTGAATACAGAACAAAAAACAAATGTAATCTAAGAATCATATTCGCAAATGTTCAAATTGATGACCATTATTGTCCAGACAATGCTGATAATGTGTATCAAGGATTCAAAACATACTAATCATCTCATTACAGTACGTTTCTTTTCTTTTTTTTTTTTAGACACCCTAAAGGAAAAGACAAATATAGCATAATAATAATAGTCTTATTACAAAGTATTCTTAACATCAAGAGTCATATTCTCATGGTCTTTATAGTAAACTAGCCTGGGTGCCCAGGCGTTGCCCGGGTGTTTGTAGGTGTGTGTTGAGCAAATAAAAAAAAAAACCCAGTGGCACGAAGGCGGAAAAGAAAGTGGAGGTGTGGGTAAGGGTGTTGGTTGAGCAAAAAAAAGAAAGTGGAAGTAGGCAGGCAGGCTCGAACCCATACCGTGAAGGAGGAAAAGAATGTGAAAAAAAAAATGTGACGTCTTTGCTGTCGCACCCATCGCCAAATCGGAAGTGAAGAATGTTTAAATTAAGGCTAGTCAATCGAAAAGAGGGGATGACTTTCGAAAATATAGGCGAAAAACGATCCCTCCCTGTAGAAAAGTGCCTAGTTAAGGATGAAGGAATTGATGTTTTTAGCCAATTTTTTTATATTTGATCATCTGAAGGGTCAAGCTTCAAAATGATACTGATCTCATGAAAATTTGTCGCCTCTGTCAAAAGTTTTAGGCAGACATACAAACATACATACACTCACACACACACTAACAGACAGGTGAGATTTATATAATAGATGAAAGAGTTCATAACGTGGGTTTCATAACACTCAGATTTATCACCAATCACCAGCTTTGCTGAATGGACGATCTCATTTTTTTAATCTAAAATTTAATTTTAAATGTGTGTGTAAAAAGTGATAATTTGATATGAACATATCATTATTTAAAATTAATTTTTTGTATAAATATTTTATTTTCCCATCGTCCCCTCCTGCAAAACTCAATGATTTTCTTTTTCTCTTTCATTTACAGGATGTGATTGTTGGAATTCTTTACGTGTGTATCCTTATTCCACTGTTATTTCCCTTTCTACATGACTTTGACCAATTTTCGGTGACACATCCGTTGGCACCAATCTTCACCATTGGAATCCCATTCGTCATGTGTGTCTGCTACCCTCCAGTTGACAAATGGAACACTGCACGTCGGGATACCACTCTCCTTGTCGCTGTTGCTGCAGGCATTTCTGTCGGATCATGGCTTAGTTACCAATATGGACTTGCAGCTGAAAGTCCACCACCACCGTACCAAATCAGCTTACCAACATTGACAAGCATCATCCTTAGTTTTATTCGAATTCTAATCGGCGTACCTCTTATGCTCCTCACGGGTGAACTACTCCGGCCAATCGTCCGGCGTATTACAAGCTACTTGCTCCAGATGGACTTACGTGATCCGAAAATAAAAAGGATGCAAGTATATGAACTAACGGATAGCTTCATTCCTTTCCTTTTTGTAGCTATCAACGTCACTTTTACTATTCCTCTCATTTTCAAATTTCTCTCAATAGATCGACCGGAATATTACTCTGAACTTTTAATTCCTGCTAATGAATGATTTTTTTTTTTTGTCAACAACCTCCTTTTTGCTGCTTTTATTGATCACCTAATCCCCACTCTAAAAAGCTGCCTTACACCACCTACAAATATTCTTGGAAGAGTATTGCTCTGGGTACAAATGCAAAAAAAAATACAAAATGTGAATCAAATAGATTTGAGGCAACCTATAATGGGCAACAGACAAAAGGATATATTTTGCCATAGCACTGTTTTTTGGGAGGTTTTTTTTTTTTTTTTTTCAACTTTTTAAGTTGAATTATGAAGAAAACAATATGGCAGTTTTAAAAAAAATGGAGCATTTTTTACAAAATGTTTTGCTAACAGTTTAAATAAAAACATAGATTTATTTAAATGAACATTTGGTTATACACATATTTTTAATTAAAAAAGAGTTTCGTTTGTAAACCGTTTTGTTTTGTAAACCTTCAGAATTTATAGAAAAAAATACAGTTTGATTTAAATAGACGTTTTATTATGCACACATATTGAATTAAGAGTTTCATTTGCAAAATATTGATTTATAAAAAAATTTTAAAAATGCATAGTTTTATTTAAATGAAATGTATAAACAAACAAAACAAAGAAATATTTAAAAAAACAAAAAAAAAACATTTACATAAAAATGTTGTGCAGAGATGGTATCATGGAATTATTAAAAATGTAATTTAGAAAAATATTGAATTGTATTACAAAAATATTTTTTTTTTTAATGTTGGATTTTTCACTGTATCATAAGCCATAAAACCGGAAGTCAAAAAGATGTTTTTAATCTGTGTTAACACAAAATATCTACTTTGGTTGTTATTCATTCTGAGCTGCCTTAAATCCATTTCATCCCAAAATTCTTTCCTTTTATAAGCAGCTTCTTCATAAATATATGATTAACTCTTTATTGAAAATATGTATAGAGAATTTTTTCTTTAAATTTATGCATAAGAAAATTATATATACATATGTATGTATATGTAATAATAATAATTTTTTTTAAATCAAATTTCACCCTGGAAATTATTATCACGGATTAGGGTTTAACATAGTTACACTGAAATAGCATTTGGTGTTAAGCAGTGATACTGGATACAAAATCCCTTTGTGACTATTGATTTTTATTTCACACCCACTTTCAATTAATTTCTCTCTTCTGGAGAATATTCTTTAAGACAGATGACAATGGCTTTCTGGTTGACTTGTCCTTAAAGTCATTGCATTCAGGTAACAATAAAGCAAAGAGATTCCTTTTATTCATTCGACACTCCTTCTGCAAACTCACTCATGAATTATTTTTCTCACTTTATCTCCCTCGTCAAAGTATAGTTTTAAAGTCTCTGCTCCATATGTGATATCCGGCATTTAGAAAGAGTCGAATAATGGTGTAAGGATGACAGTGACTAAGAGTTTAATGATACAGACTGAAAACCTAGGTGTATTAGGTTAAAATCCAGTTCATTCCATAGAAACATTTTCACCTAATACACACTTGACCTTGTGTCTCATCTCCTGGAAAAGAGTTAAATAAATACTCAAATGGTGAAGGCATTACAGAAACCATCTCACAGAAGCCGACTTGAGAAGCTTAACCTTTTCCTTTTTAAGTGTCAATGTAAAAAAAAAAAAAGAAAACAAAAGTGATCACCGCAAAAATTTACAATATCCTTTATCCTTTTGATAATTTCCCCAGAAAGGTTGTCGCAGCATGAAAACCTTGGAACTTTCTACTGACTATTTTTCTTTTTTTAAGTTAAGCATAAAAACAAAGGCTTGAAACTGACTGTTATTTAAGTTGGAAAGCAGAAATATGTAACAACTTCATTCTAACATGTGACCTAGCTGAACCAATCAGAAATCAGTGGTATCATACTCTGTAAAAGTTAAGTGAACATGCAACTGGAAGAAATGTGAATTTTCTAACATAATCGATGCAACACTGAAAAACAAAAACAAAAAAAATTCCTTTGAGATTAATTTAACGTTTTTATACGATTTACATACCAAATAATAAAAATCAAAGTGCTACTGTGCTTTGTTTTGGGTGAAAATGCAATTAAAAACAATTCAATAAAATAATATCACAGGGTCTTTGTGCTGGATGTCCAGAGAAATGAAGATATAACACAACCTCTTACAAGGATTTTGGAGATTAACCCCCTCTCCCATAACCAAATATATTCTGAAACCAAAGTACTTAGATAAATGTTTCAGTTTAAAGAAAGGTGGTACAGTATTATGGTAGAGTTTGCATTCCTGCGAGATCTTTGGATGAGTGTTTTTAGGTTAGTAGATGTAGTTAAAAATAATAGGTCCAATTTACAAGGAATGGTGAAGGAAAACATTGGAAGAAGTGATAAAAATAGACTTGAGGGAAAGGGATTAATCAAGATCTGGTTAGAGATAGGGTTAGAAGTCAATTTCTTAAAACCGTCCAACACATGCCAACATGTTAAACTGAATATGACGACGATGAATATGATGATGAATAGACATTGTGTATCAGTAATTAATGACTGCAAAGGGGGTTGATATCTTTGGCAAAACAAACCCTATTGAATGTGAAAAGAAAAAATGATCACTGAAGATAGATGCAAATCGCACACTATTATCATTTCTCTTTTTTCCCTCTGTTATTGTCCAAAACATTCAACAACATGTAAACTAGATGTTAAGCTGAATATAAAGAGATCTTATTTACTTGTCACCCTATAAAGGCAGTTAGACACGGTTGTTTTGTGATTCAGTTTATTTGTTCGCCCCAGTTGCTGTAATCAGACTTGTTTCTTTATGAAATTAGTTTTTATTTTCGCTTTCTCTCAAGAGAATGGTCCATTTAATCAACAACATACCTTAGTCATTCAGATGTTCTCATTCTACCTTCCCATATTTTGGTATTTGTGCAGAATAATGAACTAAGGAATTCCAGTACTTGTGGAGGTTCTCAAGTCTTGAACATTCATCAAACAGAGCTTTTTCTTTTAAACAATTTCATGAAATTTGTACATTTTTTTTATGGAAAGTTTTTGACTGATTAATAATCAAAATTCTTTGTAATTTTTTTATTTACTCTTTCAATTTTTATTATTTAGTTATTTATTGTGGAAGATCCATTGTCTGTAAAGACTAGTATGAGTAAGGTGGTGCCAGAAACAAACCATGCTCATTCCCAGTTTCTATTTCATGGCCAAAATAGTGCGCTTGGGGCCCATTTGGGCATCGTTTCTAGCAGTGTTCAAATATGAGGGACAAAGACATTGGTGTACTATACTACACAAGTACATTCTACTTTCGAAGTTGTTGATAATTTGAATAGAAAAAAATGCATCTGAAATGTGAACAACAGCCAATATGAGTACAGCAGTTTTAAAAGATGAAAATATCAACAAAAATAAGTTTATATTGTACGTATCCATTATGGAATGAAGTTCTCTGGAAAAAAATTTCACTTAATTTCATCAAGTAGATTTTTTTTTTTTTTTTTTTTTTTTTTACAGGGGAAAAAAAATTGATGATACCGAGTAAAAGATTCGAATTTTAGGAAGAAAAGCTTGTATTAAAGATGGGGAGGGAGTGTCGGCACTTAAAATTGAGTTATCTCCTCATGGTGTGTTCTAAAAATCCAAACAAAAATTTAAAAAATTCAAAGATGTCTACCTTCAACGTGCTGTCATAAAAACGTGTTTTTCCGCTGTAAAAAAAACAAAAAAAAACTACTCTGTCAAATTAAGCGAGGTTTTTTTCCGAGATCTTCAGTTCAAAACAGATACATACAATACATATAACCTTTTTTCGATATTTTCATTTTTTTTATGTCTTGATTAAAGTGTATAAGTGTCGCAGTTGAAATGTGTAGGAAGAGGTAATGCCTGGAAGGATAGTCTGATGATAACAGAACAGATAGTACACTATGCTCCCCTGAGTAATCTGAAATGGTATGAAGTAAGTGAGCATTAAAAAAATTAGTTTCATCTTCAGGCAGATACCAAATTAGTAATATATATAATGAATTGTTTACTTATTGTGTTTGGGCACTGGATTATCAAAAAGGGGTCAATTTGCTGTAAATCAAGTCATGTAAACTGAGAATCTTTATTCCAATGTTTCAGATGGTTGTCTGCATTTTGTATAAACAACCAAGAATAAGATAACAGTTTGAAACATATAAATAATATTTTTCATCCAAAATACTGTTAAATTAAAATTTATCCAAAAGTCTATCTGAAAAAAAAAAAAAAAAAAAAATATGAAGACAAGGCATGAAGTCACTTGATGTAAGCAGTTTTTTTTGTTTTTTTTTTTAGAATGATAAATTGTAGTAAGATGACAAAGTAATGTTTTATTTACATAATACAAAAGTCATCTTTAAAAATATTTTTATTTTATTTTATCTTAATTATTGATTGTTTTATTATATTAGTTGATTTTTAATTATATTAGCCATTACTGAAGCCTTGATGAAACAACGTTGTTGAAATGTAGATTAATCTGCTTAGGGATTTTTTTTGATATTTATATAATTTTAGCTATAAAAGCTCTACATGTGTATTGAGCACTTTTGAAAAGATATTCATTGTTTAGTTCAATACATTTGAACTTGCATGTATACTTTTCATTTATTTTTACATAAAAATTTCGATATCGCTACATGAGTATGTTTCGGTTAACTAGTTGTAACCAACTAAAGATATCATCAAACAATGTCACTTTTAGAAAAGCTCAGTCCTTAAAAGTGTATCTTGCACTTTCTTAGTAATGAGCATTCTTGCAAAACCTCATTGGATGTTTTACCTCTGAATTATATTAACCTGGAATAATATATATACTAGTAAGGTGCCCAGCATTGCCTGGTCATAAAATACGCTTAAATATATTTTGATTAATGCAGATTTCGTCCTTATTATTATATTAGATTGGACCCAATATATAGTAATAATTTAAAAAAAAAAAAAAGAAAAGAAAAAAAGTGACTCGTGCGCCACCACTGAGAATTGAAACCGAAACGATTTACAATTTATTTTTACCTCTGTTTTTAATTACTGAGCTATGAAGACATGTTTGCTGCAAGGCTAAAAATTAAAACATGAACCAATAGCTATTACGTTATGCATGCATATGCGTAATGCCTGCATTTGATCACCTAGCAAATTTCATTTTTTTTTAAATTTTCACACTTTCCCCAGGCTAAAACCCAAATATAAAGTTTTGCATGGGTTCAAATACTTTATATATGAAGTTTCATGTCTGTAGACCAAAAACTCTAGGAGTTTGATAGGCAAAATTTTTTAAACAAAATGTATATGTATATTTATGCATACATAAATATATATGGAGAGAGTTTTGTGTTTACCATAAACTTTTTATACAAATATTATGCAAGTATCAATCATGTAGAATGTCTGCATGAATATAATTACACGTAATATTTAACTAAAGATGATCATCCCATATGAAAACCGAAAAAACTAATATGGAATTAATTAAAATAAATGTTTAAAAGAATATGCAAATTAGCTAGATCTTTTGCTAGTGAATGCAATTCCATGACCCATATAAGAAAGTTGTATTTTCTCGACACAAATGAATTATTGTATTACCTTTATTGTTACCTTTATTGTTTTTACGCGCTAAAAAAATGTTTTAAAAATTGGGTGCTAAGTAGGACGTTCTCAAATACGAAAGGGCGAATGCAGTATTATGGTGAAAGAAGATTCTAGCTAAGAGAAACTTTTGTTTAGTTCTAGAGTGACAAGGATGACCAACGACCCCCATTGTTTTCCCCCCTTGTGCCTAAGTTTTTTTGTTCATGTTCATTTTTTGCCTGAATAAAAGATTTAATATCTCAAAGTGGAGTATCTCTTCTGCAGATGCTGCACTTAAAGTAATTTGTCCCAGTCAATCGAGGGACAATTATTATTTTTGGTCCCAACCAGAGTGCCCCTTTTGCCTTTTTTTCGGGGAGCTGGTTTAACCCCACATTAAAAACGACCTTGTGTCACATTTTGCTTTGGTGGGAAAGCAAATAAATACTAATAGAAAAAAGGGTTTTTAATATGAATATAAGTAAACAAAAACCCAAATTTATAAAAGTGTGTGTGTGTGTATGTATATATATATATATATATATACGAGTCATCCACAGACAGTTTTCTCATTTTTTTAAGAGTCATCAGTGTGGCTAAATGCACCACACGCATCAATTGTAAGATTTGAAACCTGAAAATCAGTTACCACCGATCATGACAATCCAATGGCTTACTGTCTGAGCGCATGCTCCTGCCAATTGAAGAAATCTAAATCACTTTTAAATGAATTTTGTATTTATTTTGTTTACCTTAAAAAAAAACAAAAAAAACTGATATTGCTAACTTAGAAAAGTCTATTCTTTTTACAGAAAAATCTTGCTTTACACTTAAGTAGAAATCATCATTTCCTCCACCAGAGTGCTCCACCTATAGGGGAGCATATATATATCATGGACTCTCTCATTGATTTCGACATGAGATTCTAGTAACTTTGTCTATTTAACCTTGTGTGTGAGTTGCAGATGGCATTTCAGTCCAGCCAATGATCTACAAAGAAGTCCACAAATTATGCAAAAGTATGGATTGTTGGAGTATATGGCTGGGACATCGGACGGTACTTTCTTTCCTACAGTTTGATGCTGTATTTTTTCATAAAGCATGAAGACCTTCATTCATTACGATGAATCACAGTCTTTGAGGGCAGCAGGGTTTATTCCAGCAGCTAGGAGATTGCTTTTGAATTTATCCTTGTACCTAAGTAATGGTCGGCCGCCACTTTCAAGTTGACATTTGTGGAATTCTTTCCTCTTGTATACACAACACATGGCCAGTCCAGTGCAGCTGTGATTTCATGAGAAAGGATTCAATACCATTAATGTTGCACATGGTGAAAAGGTCAGCATTTGCAATCCTGTTGCTTAAACTAACACCATATAAATCTGATTCTTTTCACAAACTTTCTCTGCAACCTGTATCAAGAAGAAAATCATATCTATGATGTCACGACCTGCATGAAAGCCACACTGTGACTTGGAATATATATCATTACTTGCATGCTTTATGATTCGGTTCAAAATCAACATTGCTAAAATTTTACCAGCTATGGAAAGAAGAGAAATACCACAGTGATTATCACATACCTTTCTATTTCCCTTATTTTTGTACAAATGATGAATAAGAACATCTTTAAAATCTTGTGGAACCATTCCCTGTTTCCAAATTTCAATGAATAATTCTAGCAATTTCTTCACAAGCTTTGTACCATTGTACTTGAAGATTTCCGATGGGAATACATCTTTTCCCAGTGCTTTTCAAGACATTATTTGTTCAATAGCTGCCAGAACTCCTTGAAAGTTTGATAAAAACGATAACTCAAGTATTTCTGGTTGTTGAGGATTGGATTCAAGAACATCTTCATCAGTAGAAGATGTATTGTTGAGAACAGTATGTTCTTTTCATCTTTTCAAGATTTTAGCCTTGTCTGTCAAGTCTGTGATACTCCATTTTCCTGTGGACCAAACACTTTCTTCATACCTTCATTGAATGCTTTGAAGTCTTTTCTATCGAAAGCTTTCTGGAGATAGGTTGTCTGTTGAGACTACCAAGTTTCTTTTGCCCCGTCTCAACAAAAACTTTGCTATAAGACCACATGGATGCAGCCACTCTAAAAACTGGCACAATGCGATGAAAAAAAACGACGGGATCAAAGTGACTTCAAATTGATACGGTTTTTTCACACCACATGCTATCTTTCAGATCATGTTCTGCTTTGTAGTAAAATATTATTTCATCTAGATAACAGAACGGTTAAACAGTATTCAGTGCTAAAGTGTATAAACACCTTACTATTGAAATCTCATGACCAAAGAACTTTTCTTGTGGACCAGGAGGTGCTGGACTATGTGGAAATCTTTGCGTGAAGCTACTTACTCAACATCTCTTGAAGTGCTTGGATTGCCTATTTGCAAACACCAAGATTGGCTTGATGAGAACAATGGAGAAGTACAGGCTCTTATCACCGGAATGCATAGTTCCCACAAAGCTTAGATTGGGGATAAAAACTCATCTGGGAAAAAGAAACTATATACATCATGCAACGCCCATGTTTAAAAAGTTTTGCAGAAATAAATAAAAAGGAACAAAGTTATATATTCATCAACGTTTCATCTTTATTTTGAGACTTCGTTTGGATGAATGAAATTAAGAAAACTTAAAATACCAGTACAAATATTTGAAAATTTTCATGTGAAAAGTGTGATGCTGTTCCATTTTAGAAATGGAAAAAGATGTTAGAAATTCAAAAAAAAGAGGTGGGGGAGCTTATATTGTTAAAGAGAGGGGATTTTTAATAATGTCATATAGCCGTTAATATGTTTTTAAAAGATATGACACAGTTAATATTCTTTCTGGAAAAAAAAATATGTCTGTTAAAATTCAAATATAGGTGCGTAACTGGTAACTGAAATGCGTTATTTCTCTATTCATCGGAATACTATTTCCATTATTCTCATATATATATATATATATATATATATATATATATATATATAAATAAAATGAACTCATTTTTTCCCGTCGGATTTTGACCTTAATAGAATTAAAAATCAAGATATTTCATGCAAATATAATATGCACAAACGGCAGAACAATATCTGAGGTGTGTTATAGGCTTATTATTTCTCAAATTCCTCGATAATCTTAGATTTCTATACTTTTTCTGCTGAGAAGTCACGGCCAAAATCGGTTAAGATCAATGGAAGTGGTAAAATATTTTCTCTCTAATAAATTCCTCCTCCCCCTGCCACCACTTAACACCGTTTGGGGATCGTTCACAAGGAACAGTTGAGAAGAGAACACCGGTTTGGCTTTGTAGTTCTTTCATGTGAAGTTATTTAAAATCACTAAACTAAGCTGCAGTGCTCTGTGGCATAGTGGTTAGCGTGCTGGACAATTCACATTATATTTTCACGTTCGCGCCGACCTACCGTAGTCGTTTTTTTTTTTTTTTTTTTTTTCCTAAACAACTGGAATGGACTTTTCTTGGTGGCCGAACTGTTAACGTTGCAGATGTTTTTTTGTTTTTTTTTTCACACTTTATTTTCCTACTTTTACTCATGACTCCGGGTTTGATCCTACCATAACATTTTTTAAAACTCCCCCCCCCCGTCCCGGAAACAAACACTCGGGCAACGCCGGGTACCCCCGCTAGTATATATATATATGAATGAGAGAGAGGGCTGTTAATAAATAAGTAAAGAAATAGATTCAAGATTAGATCAGGCTATGATCTTGTAACAATTTTGGATCAAAATAACTTTTACACACGTTTCAAGAGGAATCTGGAGTAACTGACTTCTCTCGAATTATGTGTAAAAATTATTTTGATCTAAATAATAGAATGATAAAACTCAATTTAATAGTTATCTATATGATTCTAAAACTTTGTAGACCGTCTGGGCATCCTTGCTTGCCTCTCAAAAATATGGTAATATATGCATCTATTACCCTTTTATATATATTTTTATATGTACCTTCGTATTTCTTATATGCTCTTTCCTCTATCCCTCTTCCTATTTTTTTTTTTTTTTAACCCTTTTTCTTTTTTCTGTCTTTCCTTTTTTTCTCTTCTTTTCTCCTCTTATCAATTTTGGTTTCGGTTTCAATTCTAGCTGATGGTACTCGAATCATATTTTTTTTTTTTTTAAACTTTTGAAATCCTTATATATGGGGTACAATATAATATGAAATAATCTATAGAGAATTGACTATTATAATAAATACGAAATCTGTATGAATTAAAATATCATATTTAGGTTTATTTTAGGACCGGGCAATGCTGGGCACCCTAATATAATAATGATGTTTACCAAATCATCATCATTGCCAAGATCAAAATCATATTTAAATAGTTTTCATGCATTTTGTTCGACTGATTAATCTTTCAACAATAAATCTAGATTCGTTTGGTGTGAAAAATCCAAATTCAGTGCAGCTGTTTGAAGCCATTGTCAAATTTTATGACAGCCGACTCCACCTTTTTTTTTATATAAAAAACTACCAATTGTTTGCTCCCTTGTTTTGTAATCCACATGTCCCTGTGCTCCAAATTGTAAATGAAATAAAATTGCAATTATTCTTCAGAAAATGGTGATTTGTAACATTTATTTTATTAACGAAATCTAGCGTTGATGTGTAAAAACGTTTTGGTGCAAGGCCACAATCAAATCTAAATAGAAAAAAATACAGAAAAATCTTTGATGTACGTACCTGTCATGTTCCAAAAGTCATATAAATTGATCAATTAGTATTGTCTTTTTATAAAGCTATTAATCTGAAATCATTAGCATGATCGTGCAAGTTTGAATTATTGTGGAGTTATCTGCCCTTTTTTTCCAGGATGGTAATGCTAAACAGTCCCTTTTTGCTGACTCATAAAATTTGATTTTTTTTTAAACATAAAACTACTTGATTAGGTTACATGATTTTTGAAATATAACATCGTTTCGTGATGAGTACATACATCATAAAGATTTTTCGCTATTTTTTGAAATGTAGACTTGCAAGTTTTTTAACGATTAAAAAAAAGTTAGCGCTTTTTCATTATTGTAGCAAAATTCGAAATTGAAATATTGCATTTCAAGTAAAAACCAATGATATCTATTGAATTGTCATGTTTCAGTAATTAACATATCCAAAAAATTACAAGACAACGATAAGGTAGAAAATTAATTATTAAAGGAAATAGTTTTTGAAAAAGTTAGCAATTTTAGCTAGTATATATACTAACTAAAGAGCACTTTATTAGCAAGGGAGGTAATTTATTTTTTGAAAACTAAAAATCTTTGGCCAATTTCCATATATATATATATATATATAAATATGTGTGTTCATTTTAAATTATTTTTATATAAAAATTTCCCAAAGAAAAAATGTATACATGTATATACATTATGTTTCTTTTGAATTAGTTTTATTTTTTTAAATTCCAAAGGAAAAAAACAAACTATGGGTTATACTTTTTATTTGTTACACATCTTAATCTTAATAAATTCTTCTTTATCAACATTACAAACTATGAGTTATTTCCCTTTTGTTTACGTCACATGTCGCATGTGACGTAAACAAACATGGCTAAAATCATTTTTTTTGTTAAATAATGGAAATAAGTGTTATGTATTATTCCAGAAATATTTAACTAATTGTGACATGACAATGACAATTAGGTGGATAACATTACTTATTGTTGAAATTGACAAAAAAGTAAATAGTTATCATTGTTTTTTAATGAAAATTGTCAGATTTCACTACAAAAACAAAGAAATACTGAAAAGTTTGCTCCAGACAAACCATAAAGCCACTTAATGTAAGGAGTTAACATGAATTAAAGATGATTACCACAAAGACAGGAGATGCCTATTGACCTTAGTCTTGAAAAACACATGCCATACTAGTATTTATAGGAAAGACTGAGACAAACAATAACACGCCTGTGAGAGAGAGGTTGACGTGTAAAAGAGATCATGGGGCCAAGTAAATTACAGGCAAATTATAAAGATTGGAAGAACAAACCATGGAAAATATAATTTATGATCTTATCAACTAAATGACATTCCAGGGTCACAATTTACAAAAAAACTCCAGAGATTCAAGCAATGCGTTTTTTCAAAGTGTAATGGTCATAAGGAATTAACAATATTTGGACGATGTAGACAGCAAGATGGTGGGAGTTGTGTGCAGCTAATGGTTATGAGAAACAAAAGATGTGTTACTATAAACTATTTCTACACACAACTAGGATTACAGGAGAGAAAATAACTTTTATTTTTTACTTGGGAGTAACTACTTATCAAGGCCCAAAGGCCACTAGAGAATAAGGATTAATGAATGTAATGTGGCAGTGTAGTAATCGTTAATGATGTAAATTGGGTAGAATTTGATTATTTATGGTGACGGCTCAACAAGAACTTGTTTACATTGGATTTGAAGGCTGCCATGCTGTATTCAACTGGGAAGCAGGCCAACGGAACAGTGTTCCACAGGTGAGTAGTTCTGGAAAAGAAGCTTTGTTCATGGAATTTTCATTTAGATTTAGGCACAGATAGAGAGTGGGAGAAATTGTATATAGTGGTTGTAAAGAGTCGAGTGTCTTTTTGTGAAAGTTTGATAAAGGGGTGCCATAGACTGGAGTTCAGTCAAGCACTTGCTATGAAAAAAGATAGGCTCGCAATGTCTCTTCTGTGGAAAGCGCAAATAGGTAATAATTGACAATGTGAAAACAACGAAGTGATATCATGAGCAGTTAACCAAGAAGATGGGTCAATATAGCAAATTTGGAAGGAAGTATTGAGTTTCTGATGAAACTAAGCCAAGGAACACATGGTGCTGAGAAAAAACTATACTTATCATCTTTAAGACTCTTGTTACTGCAATGAAATTTCTTAAACCACCATTGCGCTGTGCATTCAGTAGTGGCTCCTAGGCCAAACACTTTGTTGATATCATGAGCTGTTTCAGCAATTTTTCGGCCTAGCTTGAATTGAAATAAGAAAATTGTGCGAACTTGCTTTTTTCCATCTTGTATTCAACCTTTTGACAGAAGATATAATTGTTTTAAAACGATTGTAATTTAAACGATTAAATAGAGCAAAAATCACACTTTAAAATGATATATAAAGTAAAGGTATTATAACGAAAACTTATTTGAAAATACATTATGCAAATCAAAATTAAAATTCCGCAAGAACTTTCTATTTAACCAAAAATATATAGTACTGATTTAAAAAGCTAAAAAAATGACTTGGGTGCCATTAGCTAGAATCAAACCAAAACATTTAGCAATCCAGCTGCGTTCCCTACCAATATAGCTATCAACAGATAAATAAGAAAGATTTAAAATTAAACTATTTTAACTGTTTAAGGTTTTTTGAAGAAGAAGCTATGCAGTTAGTTGGTTAGGAGAAAAGTTAAGATAAAGAGCATAAGTTGGTATTTATATCTGACCGCATTTGACCGAAATAGAATATTGTAACAAGAAAAAGGGTTACCATAGGTATCAACAATTATTCAAGGAAACACTTGAACAGTAAAGAAAAGATGTCTGATGAGCTGCTGGATTTGAGGACCATCAAAGATGCCAGCTTTCAACTTCTCCATGGTCAATCCTGAAAAAATCCTGGCACAAGTTAGTGAAGTAGTCACCATCCTTGTCCAAAGCCTTGGTGAACTGTTTGATTAAACCAAGCTTGATGTGCAGTGGTGGGAAGATTAGTCTGTCTCTGTCCACCAAAGGGTTGGTGATGAGGTTCTGTTCTTTACAAGACACCAATTCCTCCCACACAGGCCAGTTCTTCTTTGTGTAATGCTGAGCAACAACTTATTGAAGATTTTGAGGTTTTATGACTTCAAACTGATCCCTTTTCGACATAATTACCCAGGATTATCAGATCTGAATACTTCTTGCCGTTAAAATAATCATTTCAATCAAAATATGGTATTTTACTCCCACCAACTTCTTCTAAAATGCTCCACACATATGTACACATGAACAAAAACGTAAAAAACGATATGTGGCCATAGCTCAAAAACTTTACCTGATTGAGCAAAATCAATGTGATTTCTGAATTCAGTGCATCAGATTTATCCTAAATCAGCTGAAAAAACGCAGACAACAAATTTGTTGTTAACCAGTGTTATTACAAGTTTTTTCAGTGTAAGGGAAATTACAATTGTGTTATTACAAGTTTTTTCAGTGTAAGGGAAATTACAATTGTGTTATTACAAGTTTTTTCAGTGTAAGGGAAATTACAATTGTGTTATTACAAGTTTTTTCAGTGTAAGGGAAATTACAATTGTGTTATTACAATTTTTTTCAGTGTAAGGGAAATTACAATTGTGTTATTACAAGTTTTTTCAGTGTAAGGGAAATTACAATTGTGTTATTACAATTTTTTTCAGTGTAAGGGAAACAACACAACTTACCTTTTTGCTTCTCGTCAGTGCAAGAGTTGCATCTCTTGGTGCAACAAAAAAACAAGAGTTATATGCATATACACAATTCTAAACAGTAGGCCCTTATAAATCAAATTGAAGAGAACTATTAGACATCATCAGTTCTTTTTTGTATAGGGTTTTTTTAGAAACTCCTAATATGCTATGATATTCTCATTAAAAGTAAACCCTGACTAAATATGCCGTTTCCTCAAATCATCCAGCATGTTCCCCAGGTTGAAGACAAAGGTACTCTTTTTTATTAATAGAAGGCAGCTTTTAATAAAAAAATAAAAAGTCATAGACAGTGAGGAACTCATACAAAATATCAATAAAAACCAAAGCAAATACTGCCAGGTCGGCATCCAAGATGAAAAGGGGAAAGAGGCAAACAATGGTATGAACCTTTCTATCTCATGTTACGAAGAAAAAAAGAAAAAGAAAAAAAGCTTAAAAGCCCAGCCATGGTTTACTGATCAAAAGGAGATGCTGCAGTTTTGCTTCCACTATTAAAAGTTTGAAAAGTGGAGCAAAACATCAAACGAAATCGTGGCCGAGAAAATAAAAGAAAGCTCTTTGAAAAGAAATCAAAGGTATTTCATTCTTAAAAATAAATGTACAAAGGAAACATAGAAGTATAGTAACTGTTCATCTAACTTCACTGCATTTTGTGGTTGACTAGATCTGCTATAGATAAGTAAAAAGAAAAATAGAATTACCTCTCCTTAACAGCTAACGTAATTAATTTAAACTTTAAGAGCATTTGAATTTTATAAAAAATTTAAACACAAAGGCCACTTTACAATTGACAGCCTAGAGAGTGGATATACATTTTTTCACTGACGATACGTGATACACTTGGAATAAATACCATCCACAGTTGAAAAAAAATAAATAAATAAATAAAAAACAAACCAATTAGGTAAATAAAAAAATATTGAATTATTTATTTATCTGCTCACAACGACTGTACATTCCTGCATTGTAAGCCTTCAAAAACACCTTTTATTCGTTAAACAATGTTTCAAGCAGACCACAACATACTTCTTAACTATATTTATTCCCTTTGGGTAAGCCCATTTATTCCTGAAATGAGTAAATTAAAATTATTTAACTGCCCCCCCCCCCCGCCTCCTTAGGTAGAGGAAATTGTATAACAGATATGTCAGAAATATCATTTTATTTTGCAGTAGATGCCAGGTCCTCATCTCATATCTAATTATTTTTCTCCGTTACTTGAAGGTACTTTAACAACCATTACTATCAATATCATGACATCAATCTCACTTATGCTTCATAATACATCAGCCAATTTTTACACCAAATTACTCTAAACACCTAGGAGTAGGCATAAGCTTTGCATGATTATAATTTCTGCCCGTCCATCTCTTGCTGCAGTGACAGATCCATGATTAGATGGATTTGTAGCGTGAAATCCAACCAAACCCAACATTTTAGGTCAGAGGATTTGCTGAAAGCAGCACATTTGCTCAGCAAAGAGGTTATACTTAGATTATGTTGGTATGGTTGTGTAGACTTCAAAACTTCAGGACACCATGGAGCCCCTGAGCAAGGCAAAAGTTTTTCACGGAGCACTAACAAGATAATTTCTAAAATAAATATAAAAACATTAATTTCAAATTTTAACACTAACTAATGATTTTTGGGTTTCTTGACTTTTTTTGTTTTTGACTAATCGAAAATTGTTGCATTTTTTGTTAATTTATTTTTCTATCTTCTTTTTCATGAACCATCCTGAAACTATTTACACCTGTAGTTATGTATCATATCTTTTTTTACACCTGTAGTTATGTATCATATCTTTTTCCAGTAATCAGTAATTAAATGTCTGCAGTCATTTAATTTTTCCATGTAAAGCATTTGGTTCTCTTTAATAAGCATGCTCTTTAAGCATTTGGTTTTCTTTAAGAAAGGGCTTCTGGAGTCTCTCAGCCTCATTCACAGAGCTGCAGGGCTCCCTGGAGCCCACTTTGGGAAACTCTGGTGTAGAGCATTCATTCTCTTGGATAAACAGCTGTAGCAGCCTGGACACCTTAAACCGAAGGTTGGCCAACTAAAGAAAAACTTGGAGGCAAGTGATTAGGCAAGACCACACAAAGATTACACTGGTATGGTTTTGTGGAGCGTTCATCTTCCTGAATAAATTTGCAAGACCATGTATCTCCTGAATAGTAGGAAGATTGACCAGCCAGTGTTGTGACATGGCTCGAATATGTGATTGCGGTTTGCGTGTATTTAAAGAGAGGGAAATGGCTGAAATCAGTTGACGTTGAGAGTTGGAAGGCAAACACTTTGCGGTTTACTTGTCAATTCATCGATTGTTGACATGCACATTTGCTGCCATAAAAGAGTTCGTCTTAGCTTAATATGAGAAATAACACGTACATGCTAGAATAAGAGTATACCACGTGCGACTGGTGTGCTTTCCTATCTATAAAAGACAAGCTTAATGTAAGTTGACAGATGGTGTTTTTAGCACTTAAAGTGTTAAGATCATTGAGTGACAGATGAGCATTGAAAACAGTTGGAAAGATAAAGATGTTGTGGCGAACAAATTGTTGAATTGAATATGGTGTTATCAGAGAAAAGTATATCATGTAATAAAGTTCCAGTAGCAAGCATGTTGTTTTTATTAACAGAAACCATTTTTTCTTTTTTTTCAGATCCATTTTTACTTTCTTTTTTCCAACGATAGAACAGGGATCATAATTTGAAATCAATTTTTTTCTTGTAAAAAAAATCTTACATTTACAACAAACGTTTTGTTTTTCATGCCGAGACAAGTAATGTGATCAAAGCTCCTTGGTTGGTAACTGGTCGGCTTGGTCAGAGACCTTGCTGCTATGACTTTCGGTCTCTGATGGATGAGGGGACAAGATGGCATCTAAACTTGATTCTTTGAATTCTGGTAAAATTTTAAGTTTCTGAAAAAGAAAGTAATCATTACAAGCAAAAACTAGATTTAAAACAAAAAAGCTTACATTATTTGAAAGGTTTGAACAGAATTCAAAATTCTTATTCAGTTGTGAAACGACATTCAACTCATTATTTGGATTATTCAGATTACTTTTCTCATCTTGACTTTTATTCGCACGTTTCAGTTGATGTAACCTCAAACTTTCTTCAAATGTATTTTGTCAAACTTGGAAATTTTTCTATCAAACTCGGGAATCTACATGGAATTTCAAACAGAACCCTTTATTTAATCCCCAGGCATAGCATGCTCTTGTTCCACCAGCCACGACTGGGTAGAAGTCCTAAATAAGGACCTGTGATGTAGTGGATAAAATACTTGGTAAAATTCAGTTGAAAAGTTACACTGTTCTAGAGGTTAATAGTTTAACAATAAGTGCAGGCGACACTAAAAATACAATCGTGAATTACTTAGGACTTCTACCCAGTCATGGCTGATGGAACAAGAAAATGCTATCCCCGTGGATTAATTAAAAAGTTTCATTCAAAATTCTGTGCAGATTAACGAGTTCAACAAGATACACCAGAAGAAGGTTGAAGACTATGTCAACCGAAATGTTTCTGCAAATTTATTCTGGAAAATGAATGTTTCACACAACCATAACGATAACCTAAGGATAACCTGTATGCTGAGCAAATGCGAATAATACTCAAGCTGAATAATCAAAATAATATGAATTATCAATCCTAATCTCAAAAATTCAAAAACCTAACACTTTCAACTCCTTAGAATGAACTGCAACTGTTCGTCATACAAAACAAACCCGTTGCAGTTTACTGTAAAGATTTTGCATTGTTTAAAAAATATCTTTATTTGTAAAATTTCAACAATTATATTTTACAATGCAAAGATTTTGAAATTAAAATAGATAAGATATTTGAGTTATAGTCAACTAACATACTTCCTAACTTCTAGTATGGCGGCTACCGGAAGCGGTGACAAGGCAAATCAGTTCATTCCTTTTTTTCTCTCATGCTTTTTTTCTCGCCTGTGCATGTACTCTTTTTTTTTTATTTATTGTTTTTCTGATCGTTGTTTTTTATTTAATAATCATTGAATATTTTTTTGGGTCTTATTTTGATTAAGATTTTTTTAAATTAGTTTTTTTTTTTTTAAAAGAATTATTGAAAACACTTTTTGCACTTTTTTTTTTCTAAAGAAGTATTGAATACATTCTTAATACTTTTAGACTATTTGGGGAATATTATGTATTGATTTACGTTTTCTGGTAGTAGCCATATTGGAAGTTAAGAAATATGTTAGCTGACTATAATCGATATTTGAAATAAAAACATTTAACTTTAATTAGCAAGACGTGTAGAAATTCCATAGGGGACTCATTTATATGTAATATATTGATGTTGGCTTTCTGTAGATGTTCAGCATAAATGGAGATACCATGATATTATTGTAGCTCTTTTGATAAAGCTGCAAAAATATTTATCTAAGCTAGCAGGGATACCTGGCATAGCCCAATCGTAAAGTAAAGTATGCTTGAATATGATATTTTAATTCTTGCAGATTTGTATATATTATTATAGAGTTAATGTTCTAGCGATTTTTATATATTATAAAGTTGCGATTTCAAAAATAAAAAAATATATTCATATGACTTGGGTGCATTAGCTTGAATCAAAACCAAAACTTATGAAGTCAATATATTATGAAAACCAAAAGTTATGAAGTTATACACACACACACACACACACACACACATATATATATAATTTCAGTTCCTTCAGCTATTATTGAAACTGAAATTAAAACTTATAAAGAATTCCTGATAAAATTATTTATAAAAAAAAAAATAGATGACTTGAGTACCATCAGCTAGAATCGAAACTGAAACCAAAACTTATGAAGAATTCCCGGTAAAATTATTTATTGCAAGAAATGGAAGGGCATAACAATTAAACATTCATCTGGAACAATAAAGTTATCGTATTAATAGAAAGGTTTGCTTGATTTGACACGCACTCCAGAACAATACGTAAAGGAGTAAACAATATGAACAATTATTTCATTGCTGTGTGTCGTTGTTTTGATTACATGTTTTGAAGATGTGCACCAGAGAATGTCTTCTGATGAATCTTAGTCATGACTAGCCTGGGTGCCTGGCTAGCCCAGGTGTTTGGAGGTGTGCGTTGAGCAAAAGAAAAAAAAGTGGTAGTAGGCAGGCAGGCTCGAACCTGTACCATGAAGGAGAAAAAGAATGTTAAAAAAAAGTGACATCTTTGCCATTGCATCCATCGCCAAAGCAGAAGTGGCGAAGGTTTAAATTAAGGCTAGTCAATCAAAAGGAGGGGATGACTTGCGAAAATATTGGCAAAAACAGCGACCCCTCCCTGTAGAAAAGTGCCCAGTTGAGGGTGAAGGAATTAATGATTTTAGCCAATTTTTTGATATTTGTTGTCCGAAGTGCGAGATTCAAAACAATGCCGATCTCGTGGAAATCCGTTGCCTCTGTCGAAAGTTTTAGGCAAACAAACATACATACATACATACATACATTTAGACAGACACATAATAGATAAATTTAAAACAGACAATTTTTTTGTATGTTTTTGTCTAATAAGAAATGTTCATAAATAAAAACACATGAATCATATTAAAGTTGTTGTCCTAAAATTGAATGCAAAATGAATTACTTACATAGCATAACGTAGTGCAGACAGCTATATGCAAATACTGAACTGTGAGTGAAATGATGTCTCGGTAATGAAGAAGAGAGCATGTTCGAGAAGACGATCACGTTAGCGACGTGGATAACGTTTGAGATCATGTTAGAGAAAAACAATCATGTGAGAGATGTTACAGCCGTAACGAGAAATCACATGTGGCAGGAGAATGAGGAAGTAAATGTTACGTGAAAAAGTGAGTTCAAGTTATTTTTTATTTTATCTACTTTGTGACTGAGGCTACAACGTGTTGCAGGTAATGTTACACTTGTCACTCAATTAGAATGCAACAGTTTAGGAGTACATTTTAATTGGCATGCATGTCACCTATGTTATCTCTACTATTATAGAAAAGTAATTTTGTGTGAGTGTGAATTCGTTCCCTATGGACTTGGAAACAGCTAGGCTGATTTTTTTAAAATTTCACACTAAGATACTTGATGTGTTTAGAAGTATTCTTACATAAGTTTTGTATCAGAATGTGTCCGATAAGTATTGAAAATCGATAATCAAAAAATCCGATCAAAGAAGGAAGCCCAATTTTGACCAAAGTTAACACTTAACCTAACATCACAAGTACATTTCAGAAGTTTTATTACAACACAAGCAGAAAGGACCAGCATATAAAATCAACTATAGATCATATTATAAGACAAAATTAATGTTTCTTTTAGAACACAATTGAACCATGATACTTGATTTTTGCATTTTAAACTTTAAGTGAAGACATTATTTGCAGATAATTTATAAAATCAGCAGTAGATTCTCTACAGTGCAATGTAGACTACAATGTATTGTGGACTAAGTCACTGTGTGGAGATATGTGAAGCTTTCTCCTGATGCACTGCAGAAGGAGGGTCCCTAACTAGAGCAGGCAATCAATCGATTTGATTGAAAAATGAGCAATTTCATTGATTTTAATGACAATAAAAGCATGGGAAAATGGAATATTTGTTGATACTCATTTAATCCCAGACAACATCGGGTCCATCTGCAAGTATTAGATAGCTGTGATTAGGGTGATCACCACTGATATGGATATTGCCAATATAGTAGTCATCTCTAACATCGTAGTCCCAACTAAAGTCATCTTTATAACTGCTTTTATCATAATTGTTTGCCTACACACACACAATTTCTTGCCCTGGAATCCAGTAAGAGACCAAAATGATATACATACTATAACGTGCTTAACTGGCCAATAAGTGAGAGGAAAATTGCTATTCTTAACTTCTTTCAATGTGTGGTATTATTATTATTATTATTGTTATGGTGATATTATTACGGATACCATAATATTTAGTTCACTGCACATTATTATAACTAAAGTCCATAGAACATTTCAACCAGATTAGTCTAGTAGTTTCCGAGAAAAAGTGGAACGGGCAGACATACTAAGAAAAATATAATATAGATAGAAAGGAAAGCATCATTTACTTACGTGATACATTTCGAGATATGTCTTTGGGGAAATGTCTCCTGTCAGGTGTAACATATTGAACCCCATCCGAATCAAATGCAAACCACAACCAGGAACCCAACTTCTGAAAAATAGAAAAAAAATTATAGAAACTTTTAACCCTAATCAGTGTTATTGTTTATTCTTAGCAAAACTACGGAATTTGATCAATTGGGTGATTCCTATTGGGAAGGATTCTATTGTCGACCTCGGAAGAAAATGGAAGTGATTCACCACTGTGTCCAGTACTGTGAAGATACCCAAACACTAGTGGTAACATCTCTTGTTGATTTTAGTATGTATTCAGATGGATTATGGATTAAAGGCTCGGTTGTAATTCTTTTAGAAGGCATTTAATCAAACTTTAGATCAGCATCAGCCAAACTGATTCCCGGAATGCTATCTTGGAGGGTTTTTACAAATTTGCAGAATCTCATTTCTGGATGCATTTTATCCGCTCTGTGTGTCAATGGATCATCATCTGTTGATATTGCCGAATTTTGACAACGTCTTTTGACAGATGCTTAAAAGTCACACTGGCTAAGTGCTCAGTTGATATTTCTAATATATATGATGAATGAACATGTATTACCCCTCAAAGGAGGGAATAATGCCTGGAAGGATGGTTTCATGGCAAAAGAACAGACACTACCCCCCCTCTCCAACAAAGTCGCATCATAACAATAAGACAGATAGTACACTATCCTCCGCCCCTACCCTCACAAAGGAACACGGAGCAGGTAATCGGCAATATTTAATTTTATTCCTCACATGAGGGATGCTGGTGTGATTGCGAAAATTAGAAGCGGATGAAGTTTTATCATTACTAACCAGCATAGCATTACCACTGTCAACCAAGGAAAGAGTCTCTTAGGCATGTTTACATGATCCAATGATGTATGGAAATGAAACCTAGCCAGTGATGGATGTGAAGAGAAATGAATGATACATTAGATGAATGATGCATTAGATGAATGATACATTAGATGAATGATGCATTAGATGAATGTTACATTAGATGAATGATGCATTAGATGAATGATGCATTAGATGAATGATGCATTAGATGAATGTTGCATTAGATGAATGATGCATTAGATGAATGATGCATTAGATGAATGATGCATTAGATGAATGATGCATTAGATGAATGTTACATTAGATGAATGATGCATTAGATGAATGATGCATTAGATGAATGATGCATTAGATGAATGATGCATTAGATGAATGATGCATTAGATGAATGTTACATTAGATGAATGTTACATTAGATGAATGATGCATTAGATGAATGATGCATTAGATGAATGTTACATTAGATGAATGATGCATTAGATGAATGATGCATTAGATGAATGATGCATTAGATGAATGATACATTAGATGAATGATACATTAGATGAATGATGCATTAGATGAATGATGCATTAGATGAATGATACATTAGATGAATGATACAAGTCTTAAAGACAGGCTCAGTTGTAATGAACTTAAAGAAAGATTAAATCTGGACAGGAAAGAGCGATGCATGCAGAACATGAGGCTTCGAAAATATGGCCTCATTGAAAGAATAGTAGAGAGTTATTGAGTTAGTAGCTGTAGGGTCCACAGAGGAAGGCTAAGGAAAACATGAAAGAAAATAATAAGGATGGACTCGAGAGAAAGAGATGAATAAAGACCTGACAATGATCGGTTGGTTTGGAAGTCAATTTCTTATAGTTGGTCAATACATGTCAGCATGTAAAACAGGTGTTAAACCAAATATGATGAATAATGAGGAGTCTTTATGGATAGGATAGGTGTATATTAGAATTAAGGAATGAAAATTCCTCCCAATTCCTTTATTTATGACCAAAACAAAAATATTGATTAAATAATAAAATCAATGGAAAATAATTTTTATAACAATGTGGACCAATATTTGTCATACCTTAACTTCAATGTGTTCTCCCAGCTTTCAAACAATCAACTTTTTATCCTCCATAAAGCCACTCCTCTCATACGCAAATTAATGTATTTTTAAACCACATGCCCTCATAATCTTTAAAAATTATTTTGCACAACAGACTCATGCTGAAATCGGCACTTGTGTCCCTAGCACTTCATACACGGCCAGACATAACAATCTCTCGATATTCGATCAGATTTAACTAGTAGATACTACATGGCCAGACACAACTAGCCCTCGATACATGGCCAGACACAACTAGCCCTCGATACACGGCCAGACACAACTAGCCCTCGATACACGGCCAGACACAACTAGCCCTCGATACATGGCCAGACACAACTAGCCCTCGATACATGGCCAGACACAACTAGCCCTTGATACATGGTCAGACACAACTAACCCTCGATACACGGCCAGACACAACTAGCCCTCGATACACGGCCAAACACAACTAGCCCTCGATACATGGCCAGACACAACTAGCCCTCGATACACGGCCAGATATAACTAACCCTCGATACACGGCCAGATAGAACTAACCCTCGATACACAGCCAAACATAACTAGCTTTCAATACATGGCCAAACATAGCTTGCCCTTCATATTTTTGTTGACCCTCAACCACAAAAAAATATTAAAAGGTTCAGTTTTTGAATCGTAATTAACACTTCTTCATAACATGATGACAGCAACTCTAAAAAAAAAATTGGCTCTCAAATTGTATAAATTAGGGCTGAAATAGATCTTGAAATAAAAATAGAAATTGCCAGTTCTTATTTTCACCGCTACTGTAATTCGTACCAAGTCTTAATTTCGATGTGTTCTCTCATAAAAATAAACAGGGGACGATTAGCGACTCCAAAGTAACCACACTCTCAGCTACCATACACTCAACTTTTCGTCCACAATTCCTCCTTAATGTAGGCACTCCTTCCATGTGCAAATTAATGCTTTTATATTTTTACAACAAATAAGGCGCCAGGTTTGAATCATCATCATTGGTTTTACGTTCATTTTAAATGCTGTCATGTGTTGAACCGCTATAAGAAATTGACTTCCAACTAAAAAGTCTCTCTAGCCAAGTTTCCTCTTATTCCTAAGGTTCATTTTAATCACTTCCTTCCATATTTTCCTTAGTCTTTCCTGTGAACTGAATCTGCTATCTTAGCCATTCTACTTCTGCTAACCCAAGAACTCCCATTCATTCTTTCAATATCATCAAAGTCAATTCTTCTGCAGAAATCTTCCTATGCTGTTCAGGTTTAATCTCCATCTGACATCATCAGAACAAAACCTGTCTTTGTGACTCACATTACACATCCGTTGTATCATTTCTCTTTATGTAACATGTGTTCTCAACCTTCACTAGCCAGGATTCACTTTCATTCACCATCATACTGCATACACATGCCTGACAGAGTCTTCCCTTCATCGGCAGTAAAACTATGCTTAAAAGTCAAGAAAAGAAAGAACAAAAGTCCTTGCATAAACATTTCAGACTAGAAAACAAAGAAAAAATACTGGAAATTTTTATATACAAGTTTTACTTACTCCAATTTCGGAATTAATCTGTGTTTTTTGTTTTTTATTATTTGCCTAAGGAACATGACAAATCTGGAATATTCTTCAGGGCAGTTGGTAACTGGATCCAAATTCTTTTTGGGAACAATTTTGACAAGATAAATGGAATCTTTATTGACTGTTCCAAAAGATTTTGATTCCTGAAAATGACAAAAACAAAAATAGATCAATTCTTACAAAACCTGCATGGTTGGCGACGGCAATGAGATGACATGCTTAAGTAGGATAGGCTGACAGACAGAAATACGAGTCGTCAATGGTAGAAAAAATTTTTAAATAATAAAAAAAAAAATAAGCTGACACTGAGATGAATTTCCCAATCTGAACGCCATGGTACTCCATCATCAATTTCCCAAAACAGACAAAATACAAGCAGGTGCTAATTCTTATGGCTGCTCAGATAACGAAATAATAATTAAAGATTCTAGAAAATGACAACACAAATTCAACGATGGTTATTAAAAAGTAAGTTAATAGCATTAAAATTTTAAATTTATGTCAATGGTATGGAGGCATAGCAATAATGGTATGGAGGCATAGCAATAATGGTATGGAGGCATAGCAATAATGGTATGGACGCTTAGCAAGAATGGTATGGACGCTTAGCAAGAATGGTATGGACGCTTAGCAAGAATGGTATGGAGGCATAGCAAGAATGGTATGGAGGCATAGCAATAATGGTAAGGAGGCATAGCAAGAAGTGCCAGCTGTAGGGAAGTAGTGGCATGCGAAGCTGGAAATATTCAAATACAAGAACATGATCATGCAAATTTAGGTGCTGTTGAGTGTCTGAAGTTGCAGAATAAAAAAGACGGACTTTTTGCTCAACAACTTTTGATATTTGGATGCTACCTTATTCACGTGTGATTTTATTCTTGGTTAGAGAGACAAAGAAGAACAAAAGAACTGCTGATTAAAACAACCCAGTTAAAAAAAAAAAAAACGTTGGCCGGTTGTTTGGAGGTGTAAAAGAAAAAAAATAGTTTTAGTATAAAGGTAGGCTTGAACCCCGAACGTTTGACACGGAGGTGGAAAGGAAATGGAAAAAAAAACCCTGCGACCTAACCATCTCGATCACGGAAACAGATGAATTGATAAGTGTGTTAAGTTGACGTTTATAAAGTAAAATTAGCAGGTGCGAGCAAGCCGCCTAATATTTGACCTAGTTTTGCGCTGGGAGCCAGTTTCTGTTTTCCCCGCTACGCGGCGATTAAACAATAAAAAAAAAAACACAAAAAAACTAACGTAAGGCAAACAAACGATGAAAACAGAAAAACGAACACGTGAAAAATGGCTTAAATAAGCCTGTTTCGATATTAAAATTTAAAATATCTGTGGGTACCCAGGTGTTTTTGGGTGTCACTAAGAATAAGCGAAGTAAAAAAATAAAAAAGCAGAAAAACGAACGTTACGTGAAAAATGGCTTAAATGGTTCAATATTTAAATTTTAAAAATCGAAAAAAAAAAAAAATCTCACACCACGATTCGAACCCAAAACATTTAGATAATGAACCAAGGCCTTAACCAACTGAGCTAACACGACGTACATGAAATTTGTTCGATTTTTCAACTATTTAAAGTAAATCAGGTCATGACGTCATCTGACACATGCATAGAATCGGTCATTGTCATGAGAGGACCGTTTTTGTTGACCCCCCCCCCCCTGTCGAAAATTGTCGATTTCAGGGTGAAAAACGTTTTTGGCCAATTTTTTGATATTTTTCGAGCAAAGGATGGAGCTTCAATGTGATACCAAGTTTGTGAATTTTCGTCGCGTCTGTCGAAAGCTTTTAGCAGACATCCAAACATACACACATACATACATTTTCGCTTTTATATATATATATATATATATATATATATATATAGATATATATAGATTTACCATTGGTACAAATGCGTTTAATGATTTATCTCCCTTGTTCTCCATTTTAAATATGTGAAATGTTATCGTGCCAATGGAGAAGTAGAAATATACGATAAAACTAATTTATAATTTTAAATAAAATTCTACTCAATAATTTTCCCTAATTTTTCGTGTAAATACCGATTTTGGTGCTTTTTTTTTTTCACATTGGTGATCTTTTAAAACAACGCATTTCAGGTGAAAACATTACATGCTTACATGTTATGGCAAAATCAGTATAAATTCCAAAATTATGAAAAATGATCCAGTAGAAAATGTGCTAGATGTATTTTTAACAAAAATCATTCACAATTACATTCGGTTTAAAATTGGTGGATCGTTAATTTGATTTAATTTAAGGCAAGGGAGATAAGTCAGTTTGTCATACTGAATTGGTCACACAGCTCTTCCACATGGGATAAAAGTTGCTAATTCAATAAATTCTATTTTTATTTGTAATTATTTTTCTGTTTGATAATTTTTCAGAATTTGGGAATTTATACTAATTTTCTCATGACACGTAAGAATGTAATAATGTTTTCACCTGAAATGGGATGGTTTAAAAATCACCAATGTAAACATGCATCCCTACTTTTCCCTGGTATATAAGTTTATCAAAAAGTTTTCCTGTTAATTTATTTTGTGCTGTCATATTTCATCTATGTATTTCTAGCTAACAAGCACAAAATGATTTTTTTTATTATGAATTTCATACAAATCGATTTTTTTTAAAAAAATCTTTCGTGGTTTTGCGTTTGCTTTACACACGAAATAAAAAATGTTTGAATTTTTACTTACTTTCTTTTTTTCTTTTTTATGTCGCAGATTTAAAATTTGCAGCAATTTAATTTAAAGAAAAGCAGGTTCTTCTTTTGGGGTCAAATGGTCATTTATATCATTTAATGTTATCAAAAAGTGAACATGATTGTTAATGTTATCATGCATTAATACAGTCCAGGAAATGAGTTAGCTTTTTTCAATTTGAAAAAAAAATGTTAACTCTGTATTTATCGCTTCTTAACTATTATCATTTTTCTACAAGAAATAGAGGGGGGGTGTAGTTTTAGTAGTGCTTTGGATACATCCTTCATTTTATTTGGTGTTTTCAGTAGCACTATGGAAGCCTTTTAAGTTTTATTTTCTGGGATTTAAAACGAATCCATTTTAGGTAAAAACACTATTACGTAATTAAAAAGTCATGTTGAAATTAGTATAAAATCCAAAAATTAAGAAAAATGATCCAGTAGAAGATGTGCTAGATTTAGTTTTCACACAAAAATCAGACACTATGCAGTTGAACATTTTCTATTTTTTCAATGGTGGAAGTAAAGGAAAGCAAGGGAGACAAGTCAGTCTATCATACTGAATTGGTTGCACAACTCTTCCACATTAAAACATGATAAACTAGATAATTTGTTAAACTGTTTTTATTTATAACTAGCTGTACCCTGGCACGCATTGCTGTGGCTCGAGTTGGTGTAATGGAAGAATCCTCATCCTGCTGTTTTAGCACCCCGAAATCTACCCAGCACAAATATGTTGTTATATACGAACATGAGATGGACAAAAAGAAGGAAAAAAAAGGAAGAAGAATGAAAAAAAAAATGGGTTCATAGTGCCGCCTCTAAGGGAAAACTTGAAAAAAATAAATAAATTAAAAAAAAGCAATAAACGATGAAAATCGGGAGAAAGGCATCGGACAAAGTGAAATGTAAGGAAATGATGTATGATATGTTTTTATAAAAAAAATAGAAAAAAAGATAAAAGAGATTGGAAAGACAGCAAACAAAGTGCAAATAAACAGAAGAAGAAGAAATGAATCCATGTAATTTATTTTTGCTTTTTTTCAGTGTTAAAAAAATCCGGCTATATTACAAAGAAAGAAACGATGTTAAACTTGCCGAAGGAAGAGGAAAAACGGAAAGAGAGAAGAAATAAATAAACAAAATGTAAAGTTCGTAGAAACAGAAACAGAGGAAAGTTTATAAAAGTAAAAAGGTAAATAAATAAATAAAAATGAAAAGAAACAATGGTGAACTTGCCGAAACAAAGAGCAAACACAGAAAGAGAGAAGAAATAAATTTAAGAAAGGGAAAGATCAGGAAAACGAAAAACAGAGGGAAGATACATGGAACCCCCCCCTCCCAAAAAAAGAAAGAAAAGTAAAGAAAATGATGTTGTAATTGCCGAAGAATGCGAAATGAAATGGAATTGAAGTATCATGCACTGTAAGAAAATGTAAGGTTTTTTTTGTTTGTGTTTGTTTTTATTTTTAACCAATGTTTTTTGTTTGTGTTTGTTTTTATTTTTAACCAACGTAAAAGTTAGCGTGGTGCATTTCACCTAAATGGCAGTCCAGTTTTTATGAAAACCTAAACCAGCGTTCCTCCTTATTTGTCTCCTGTGAATGGTCATGGACGGTGTAAATGAGTGGCGGTGGAAGTATGAATTTTTTAGAGAGACATGACTTTACTACTTCCATTGATCGTAACCAGTTTCGGCAGTGAACTCTCACCAGATATAATATAGGAAGCTCCGATCTGCGAGTTAGTGGATAGCTAATACCACATAACACACCTCAGATATCGTGATGCAGTTTGTGCATAGTACATCTGCATAAAATGTCTAGATTCTTAATCCTATAAAGGTCAAAGTCAGATAGGAAAAAATGAGTTCATTTTATTTATATAGAGATTATTTTTCAGTTCAGAATCCGACCTAATTAAAAAACAAAAATACAAAAAAATCTTTTATGATGTACGTACCCATCACAGAACAAAGACATCATATTCCACATAAAATCACATAACTTGATTAAGTAGTTTTATATTTAACTAAGTAAATCAAATTTTATGAGTAAGCAAAAAGGGACTTTCTTGTACTGCTATCTTGAAAACAAGAACAGGTAACTCCACAATAATTCAAACTTGTGAACTCAGTCTTATAAGGCTAATAATTTTACATTAATCGCTTCAAATAGCTTAAATTATTTTCTTTATAAAAAAAAATACTTGATCAATTCCTGTGATTTTTTCGTTCCGTGACAGGTATGTACATCATAAAGATTTTTTTGCATTTGTTTTTTTTTTTGTTTTTTTTTTAGGTTGAATTGTGGATTTGTACCTATTTTTCTACTGGATCATTTTTCATTTTTTTTAAATTTTATTTATACTAATTTCGACATGATACGTAAGTTATGTAACAGTGTTTTCTCCTAAAATGCATTCCACTATTCAAAAAATCCCACTGTTCTGCAGAAGCACTGAAAAGCAAAAGGGACATTACTCACACATCGAAGATGTCTTTTCGCTTTAAATGGAGGGAAAACATCAGTTTTATGAATCTGAAAAGAGAAAAACAGAGCAAAACACCTAGTCCACTGGTAAGATGAAAGAAAGCTGCATCAGTAACATGTACGAAACGCGTTTCAAATAATTAAAGTTGAAGAAGTAGACATGACAACGCCATTAGAATCATGCAATGTAATTGCAATTATACGATCAACCAAAGCAGGTGTGTGCATTTGTATGTTGGTATGGCCATTCTCTGTCAGATATGATATTTTAATTCTTGCAGATTTTGTATATTTTATGATACAGTTTATGTTCTATCTATTTTTATATATTATAAAGTTGCGATTTAAAACTAAAAAAAATATATCCATAGTCATATGGATATATTTTTTCGGGGTGCATCAACTTTAATCAAAACCTAAACCAAAACTTTTCCTTCTTCACGGTACGGGTTCGAGTCTGCCTGCCTACTGCCACTTTTTTTTTTTTTTTTTGCTCAACACACACCTCCAAATATCCGGGCAACGCCAGGCTAGTAACAAACGACAATCACTTGGATTTAAGCGTGACATACAAAATAAATAACGCACATGCTAACTTATATTAATATATAGATTATAAAATTAATTTGAATGTTAAGTTGTACAAAAAATAACATTTATACATATTCTGAACAACTAAAAAATACTCATAAACTCTTCTTCCTGTTTGCCCCACTTTATCTATCACACCCTTTTGTTGTTTTCACAAATTTATATAACAATTCATTATGCCATTCTCTGTCAGCCCTTTCATTTTCATTTTTTTGAAATAATATTTTTAATTTAAGGTTTGCCCTAAGTTTCTAATCCACTTTTGTCTCATTGTTCGTCCAGTTGATACTAAATGTTGTCACCTGATTATAGTCAGAAGTCCTAATCAAATTCCATTTTAAACATTAATGAATTATATTTATCATCATCATATTAACTTATTGTCCATTGTTTATTTTAATTGACTTTAGGCCAAAGAAATTTTGTAATTTTCAATTTTTTTCAGTTGCGTTTAAAATAATCTTTTCATTTAAACAAATTATTTTTCATTGCATGATATTAAATTGAAACTATTTTGCTCACCTTTCTAACCTATACTGTCACTGTCTGCATCTTATTACATTCTAATGCACAACAAACCCCTACAACTTGACCGACCAAAGCAAAATCAATGGAAAGAAAACAAATGAAATAGGATCAATAAACAATTCTGCATTAGCAGAATAAATAAAGTATTTTTTCTATTACAAGTAAATGAATTCGGATAAATAATCCAACAATGGTAATCTAGTATATAAGGGGCACATGTTTGTTTGTTTGTATGCCCAGCTAAAACTATAAAAATATACAACAAAACCCTACAAAGTTGGTATTTTTTTAATCAGCATAACTCTGGAAAAAATAATATTCAAAATTTAGAAAAAAAAATTCATTCTTTGGGGGTCAAATGGTCATTTATATCATTTAATGTTATCAAGAAATGGACATCATTTTTAATGTTATCATGCATTAATACAGTCCAGGAAATGAGTTAACATACAACACAGATCATTCAGTCTCCTGTGTGTCATGATTAAGTTGCTGAAATCTGTGTTGCCCACTCTTGAGCATCGGAGAAATCGTGGTGACATGATCGATCTCTACAAGTACATCCATGGGATCTATGATACAAGAAAGACGTCTTTTCAGATCGCCAAAAGCAGTGCAACCAGGAGGTAAAAAATGGTAAAAAAACACTGTAGGCTAGATGTCTGCAAAGGGACCTTCTCACAGAGGGTTGTCAACAGATGGAATGATCTCCCAGATGCAGTTGTACAAGCACAAACGGTAAACGCATTCAAAAGCAGACCATTAGAGATTGCTGCCAAGTTTATATTGTCCATCCTCCTAAATGGAAGTGCAAATTCCTACATTTCTGTGCCACGCATGCCACAAAGTTGTCTAGGAAATTTTTCCCTTGGAACAATGAACAGATCCAACACCTGGACTTCAAACATCTTTTTGTCAAAGTCAAAGTCAAAGTTAAATAGAGTAGTCAATCACCTCAGCAAAAATGACCTCCTCAGTGACATGCAATATGGTTCTGCTAGATCTACAGCAAATGTGCTAACAGTTATATCTCATAGGTTAGCGAATCTTTCGATGGAGACTTCTATCTAGGGCAATTGCCCTTGACATATCAAAGGCCTTTGATAAGGTATGGTATAAAGATCTACTCCACAAGATATCCAGCTATGGTATAACTGGAAATGTCTTCAATTATTAAAACATTTCTCTCTGATAGGTTCATAAGAGTAGTGGTTGATGGGCAGAAATCAGAAACTCATAATATTAATGCTGGAGTCCCTCAGGGGTCCATCCTAGGCCAAACTGTCTTCATGATCTACATCAATGATCTCCCAAATCACATCTTAAGATCATTCGTAGACATTTATGCTGATGACACTACTATCTACAGAAACACTTCAAACACCATAAACGACCAAGTTCTCTCTGATTCTGTCTCCTCTGATCTTGAGCACGTGGTGCAATGGGCAAAAAGATGGCTGGTTAATTTTAATGCATCTAAAACCAAGCTTCTATCTTTCCATCATCAACACTCTGATCCCTGTCTGGTATCAATTGAAATGAATGGCTCTCGTCTTGGGAAGGCTCCATGTTTTGACAAACTTCTGGGTCTTTACTCCTGATCTGAAAAGGAACACGTACATCAAATCCATTGTCAAAGCTGCTGGAAAAATGGTGGGATTGTTCTCCGCTCCAGTAGATATCTCACTACTGATACAATTCTCTACCTGTATAAGAGCCAAGTACGTCCACAGATGGAGTACTGTTGCCACATCTGGGCAGGAGCTGCTAGAAGCAGCTTATCCTGCCTTGAAAAAGTACAAAATAGACTTTGTGGCTTCCCTGCAACCTCTCTCCCACAGAAGAGACGCTGTGAAATAGACTTCGTAGCTTAGTGGAGGATGCCCTTTTCTCTTCCCTACAACCTCTCTCCCATAGAAGAGCTGTTGCGAACCTGTCTCTGCTTTATCGTTATTTTCATGGCAAGTGTTCGTCCGAGCTTCAATCTATAGTATCCCCCGGCCTAACATTCATGAAAAACACTCGTCTAGCTGAAACCACTATCAATAATTTCCCCCACTCTTTATCTCTGCCATAAACCTAAACCTAGATTTCATGAACAAAGCTTCTTTCTTAGAACTGCACATCTGTAGAACTCTGTTCCATTTTCCTGCTTTCCAACTGACTACAATATGGTTGTCTTCAAGTTCAACATAAACAAATTCTTGATGAGCCACCTCCTTAAGTAATCCAATTTACCAAATTTCCACTACTAACGATTAGTATGACATTTTCCCATTGACAACTGTAAACTCATTAACCCTTATCCTTGAGTACCCTCTGGCCTTTGATAAGTGGTGACTCCTTTGTAAAAAAAAAAAAAAAAAAATTTTTTTTTCAAATTGAAAAATGCTACAGTATATTTATTGCTTCTTAACTATTAGCATTTCTTTAAAAGAAACGGAGGGGGGGGGAGTTTCAGTAGTGTTTTGGATACATCCTTCATTTTATTTGGTGTTTTCAGTAGTACTATGAAAGTCTTTTAAGTTTTATTTTTTTTCACTTTTCACTTAAAAAAAGAATTCTCTTAAGTGGAGGAGAAATTTCATACTATTTAATTTTATCTTTATTTTTTTATGGTCTTTCGGTAGTTCTGCTAGGTAATTATAATAAATATCTATTTGTATGTCCAGCTAAAACTTGAAAAATAGATAACACCCACAAAGTTAGTATTTTTTTTAAATTTAAATCTGTATAAGCCTGGATGTATAATATCTAAAATTAAATAAGAAAAATTAATTATTTGGAAGTCAAATGACCATTTATATCATTTAGTGTCAAGGGAAGTAACTCTGATTTTATTTCACAGTTATTTCCCTTATGTCCACTCGAGTTATAAAGATAGAAGTTATGCTACACTTTTGCTGGGTAAGACTACTAGTCTATTAGGTAAAGGAACGTTTGTTTTTGTTGAAAATCTGAGATAAGCTGATAAAAACAAAAGTCACAGATCCAGTATTAAATATCTGAGAATTTGTTATCAAAAACTGTCCAGAAAGAAAAATTCGCACTTCACAAAAACAAACAACTAAGTTAAGATTCTATAACAACAACGTTTTGTTCACACTCCCATATGGAAATGAAACTTAACATCTCAAAACCAACCAAGAAAAGAAGTTTGATGCGTTGAAATCCAAAAACTTTAAAAAGATTCTAGGAATCAAACGAAGAAGCAATCAAATATGAACCAGGAAGTTAGAGACTGCACTGACCAACAGTTTGTATTGACAATAACCTGCTGGCTTAGACATGCTCTAAGATTAGCCTCAGAGAGAATTGCTAATGAACCTCTAAATGAAAAGGAGAATAGGAAGACTGTAATACCAAAAGGTCAACTGACGGAAATCTTCATTAACGCTATAATTCACACCAACAAATCTTTGTAATCCTGAACGGAAAACTGACAGAAATCCTTTTCACTAATGCTGTAATTCACACCATTCAATCTCAGCTTCGTTTTTTTTTCTCAGCTGTCAAACACTCAACTGTCTGTCCTCCCCAATTCGTCCTTCTTACAGCAGCTATTCTCCTCATATGCAAATTAATATCACATATAAAAGAAATCTAGCTCTTTACTTCTTTATACGTGTGTACCACACCTGACAGACTAAATAGATGTGTTGCTGCTTGTGTGAGTAATTTGAGTAATTTCTATTACAAAAAAAACAAAATGAACTGGAAAATAAGAGAGATTTGCAAGCAATGGACAGAAGTTTGAGGAATACTGTAGATTTGGTTGCAGACTGAACATGATGGAACATTGTTCTGCAAGGTCATGACTGATTGTTATGCTTCCACCCATGCAAGACAAAACAAAGAACTGCTTCCTTTCCTCAAAGTCAGGCACTTTTATTTACCTCAAATCTTGCCCATTCATGTGGGCTTATCACATTCTTCACATCTTCACTTCTTTGTAATAAGATGCAGACAGTGACAGTATAGGTTAGAAAGGTGAACAAAATAGTTTCAATTTAATACCATGCAATGAAAAATAATTTTTTTAAATGAAAAGATTATTTTAAACGCAACTGAAAAAAATTGAAAATCAAAAAATTTCTTTGGCCTAAAGTCAATTAAAATAAACAATGGATAATAAGTCAATAAGATAATGATAAATATAATTCATTAAATGTTTAAAATGGAATTTGATTAGGACTTCTGACTATAATCAGGTGACAACATTTAGTATCAACTGGACGAACAATGAGACAAAAGTGGATTAGAAACTTAGGGCAAACCTTAAATTAAAAATATTATTTCAAAAAAATGAAAATGAAAGGGCTGACAGAGAATGGCATAATGAATTGTTATATAAATTTGTGAAAACAACAAAAGGGTGTGATAGATAAGGTGGGGCAAACAGGAAGAAGAGTTTATGAGTATTTTTTAGTTGTTCAGAATATGTATAAATGTTATTTTTTGTACAACTTAACATTCAAATTAATTTTATAATCTATATATTAATATAAGTTAGCATGTGCGTTATTTATTTTGTATGTCATGCTTAAATCCAAGTGATTGTCGTTTGTTACTAGCCTGGCGTTGCCCGGATGTTTGGAGGTGTGTGTTGAGCAAAAAAAAAAAAAAAAAAGTGGCAGTAGGCAGGCAGACTCGAACCCGTACCGTGAAGAAGGAAAAGTTTTGGTTTAGGTTTTGATTAAAGTTGATGCACCCCGAAAAAATATATCCATATGACTATGGATATATTTTTTTTAGTTTTAAATCGCAACTTTATAATATATAAAAATAGATAGAACATAAACTGTATAATAAAATATACAAAATCTGCAAGAATTAAAATATCATATTTAAGCATACTTTATGACTGGGCTATGCCAGGTGTTCCTGCTAGCTTAAATAAATACTTTTGCAGTTTTAACAAAAGAGCTACAATAATATCAGGGTGTTTCCATTTACACTGAACATCCACAGAATGTCAACATCAATGTATTACATATGAAAAAGTTCACTGTGGAATTTCCACAGATCCCGCTAGTATAGAAGAATCGATATTGTTGTATTGTTGGTTGGTTGTTTTTGTTTTACGGCATATCAACCCTTTTCGGGTTATTTAATGCCAAATCCAAAAACTTTGAAGAAAAATGTTTTAATAGAATATATTTGTTGTTTTCAAATCGGTTTCTATTCAACCCATAGTTGGGACCCTAACAGGTATTACCACTCCGGGTCAGAGTGGACCTGGGAGCAATGGTAATTAAAGGGTGGCTCCATACTCCCCAAAGCCCGCAAGCTGGGGCCTCACCACTGGATATAGTTTAAGGTCATATCCAGAACCTTTTTGTATTGTGTATATATATATAAAACTAATTCACAGTCACCTATATGAAGGTTATACATGTGTCTAATGTTTATCTGTCCTTCGTGTATATAAATGTTCGATTTCTATTGTATCTACATGTAATTATGACTATCTAGTGTTGTGTTTGTATATACGTGTGATCGTCTATCTAAAGTTTGATGTGTGTGTATGTACATTTAAATACAGTTTGTGATGGCACAAAAATATACATAAATCCCTTTACAACACAAACACCGAATAACATTTATTTGGCATTTCAACATCTGGTCAATCAGGAAACATATCTGATCCATCTTGGGTCTTGTCTTGAGGAAAAAGCTGCCATGAAAATTCTCCCAAAGAACAACAGAGTCTCGAATTTTATTTTTGGCAACCTTGGAAAGTTGCGAGTTAATATAAGCTCTGTTTACGTTCTATCGCCATTTCTGACCCCTCTGCTCGGGACCATCACGATTTGTCAACCATCTCTCTCTCTTTGCCAACTCCAACTGTTTTCTCTAACTAATTTCCATGTATCTCAAAAAGATCATCTTCTCCTCTAAATGACGTTATTAGTATACGTCACTAAGATAATCAGCTGATGTTTTTTTTTACATGTCATAATTTCTAAGTCAACTAAATTATTATGATAACATTTTTAAGTTAACATTCCTAAGTTAATGTAAATAAATATTTATTCTAAATGTTTTTATAATTCTAAAACATATTTTAGCTGACAAAACTTAAGCTTGATTAATCATAATAATTATTGACCAGCATACCTTTCGGCGCTGTTCGGTCAATATCCAATATATCTCATCCTATCATGCTACAATTTAATCCTGAAACAATATTTCTGGGAAATAATTGTGAACAATTCATTAAACATGAGCAGCTATGTACTTACAGCTGAGAAGAAGTAATGCTATGAAAACGTTTATCAATGCAACAGATTAAACTATCCAGTGTTAGCAAGGGAGATAATTAGAAAATCAATCTAAAAAAATCCAAATAATATGAATAACCAATCCTCATCTCAAAAATACAGAAATGTAATCAAATATTTTTTAATTTCACTCATCATATTATACCTCTTTAAGCTTTATTGTATACAATTGAACAAAAAAATAACTCAGTTGTGAGACTGTATTTCACTGCAATGATAGGCCAAAGTCTTGTCAGGACCTAACTTCTCCACTGAAGTATTTCTGAAGTTATGTCACCGAAAACTATTTATATGATCAGACTGAAAAGGTTACTGTTATCAAAGAGCATTGAATCAAATTATCCAATATCTCATCCTATCGTGCTACAATTTAATCCTGAAATAATATTTATTGTGAACAATTCATTAAACATGAGCAGCTACTGTATTTACAGCTGAGAAGAAGTAGTGTTATGAAAAGTTTGTCAATGCAACAGATTAAACTATCCAGTGTTAGCAAGGGAGATAATTAGAAAATCAATCTCCCAAAAAAACGAATGTACTGAATTAAAAAAAAAGAAGACAGCACTACTTACTTCAAGTAGAGTTGTAACGTCAAAAAACAGATTCCAGAGAGTGCTGAATTTACCATAAGTCCACAACGACTGAGTTGGATCGTTCACAATCATCAACTAAAGGCAAAAAAAATTAATTAAATTATGATTTCAAGACATGGCAGCTGTTCAGATTTAAAGTATTATTTTATGTTACAGTGAAAATGTTTTAACAATTTGAAATACAATACTTTGAAAATGAAAGATGAAGCAAATATTTTTGTAGAGAGTTGCTTATTTTCTCAACGACAAAGACTAAGCAAACTGTAAACACCACCTGCCGTGAAGCATACTGTATATAACTAGCTGCATCCAATACCTTTAAAAATATCGCTGACAAATGATATTTAATATTTCTATCTAACATTTTTTACATTTATACATTTTTGACTTCTATATTATTTCTTCTGTTTGCATTATATTCAAAACTAATCCCTTTTTTAAGACAATCGTATACAACAACACAATAGTTTTCCACAAATGGTTTGGTTGTGAGCAAAATTTTAAAATAAGTAGTTGGAGTACAAATATTTTTAAATTCTACAAATCATAATTATTTAAATTCTAAGAGTTTGACCTTATATCTTTCAACTCTCCAATCCCGCATTTAATAAAAACTAGCGGGACCTGTGGAAATTCCACGGTGGACACTTTTATTGATTTTGGCATTCTGTGGATGTTCAGCGTAAACGGGGACACCCTGATATTATTGTAGCTCTTTTGTTAAAACTGCAAAAATATTTATCTAAGCTAGCAGGGATGCCCAGCAAAGCCCGGTCGTAAAGTATGTTTAAATGTGATATTTTAATTCTTGCAGATTTCGTATATATTATTATAGAGTAAATGTTCTATCGATTTTTTTATATTATAAAATTGCGATTTCAAAAATAAAAAAATATATCCATATAATATAGGTGCATTAGCTTGAATTGAAACCGAAATCAAAATTTATTAATAACTTGAGTTCCTTCAGCTGAAACCAAAACCAAAACTTATGAAGAATTCTTGATAAAATTATTATTTATTACAAGAAATAGATTACTTGAGTGCCGTCAGCTATAATCAAAATCGAAAGCAAAACTTATGAGAAATTCTTGGTAAAATTATTTATTACAAAAAATGTAAGTCTATAAAAATTAAATGACAGTCACTTCGATGTAAGCGTGGCACATAAAATAAATAACACATGCTATCCTATTAATATATAGATAATTATGAACATTCAAGTTATTGTGTTTTTTTATGACAATCGTTCCAAACAAAGCATGAAGCCACTTGATGTAAGGTGCTAAAGAAAAAATACTATTTCAAGATAAAAAACTTGCCAATGATAAACCTAAAAAACAGCAATTCTTCCCTCTTTGTTAGAAATATCATTCATGGAATATGAGGAATAAAGGACAAAACAAGGGAAGTAAGGGTTATGCGATTGCCAAAAATAAACCCAAAACCAACTTTCTACTCTCCTTAATGAAGCCCCTTGTTTCGATAAGTTCTTATGATAGACTGTTACTCCAGACCTGATGGAAGACATATCTGTTGCTAATGTTGCTGGAAAAAATGGTTGAATCATTCTACCACTCCTTGATGCCTATTTAAAAATCATATACACCCAAAGAGAGAGTACCACTGCCACATTTTGGAATGTGCATTTTTGAGCATCTTTCTTGCTTTGACCAAGTACAAAATCGACTTCATATTGCATGATGGGAGATGATCTCTTCTGTTTGCTACATCCTCTCACAGAAGAGACGTTGCTAATTGACATGTCCCATGAAAAGGAATATAATTGTTTCAAGGAGCTGAGTGGTCTTGGCAACAGTAATTGAATAAGTCACCTTAATGAACAGTTGTTCGTGGTCATAGCTAGTAAGCGTTAGGCTTTCAGCATATGTTTTAACATCTCTTCTAGGCTGCTCTTCCCGTATGCATTTATGACTTACAACAGCCAATTATATTTTACGATGAGGAACTCTGATATGCTTGTATTTATTACATCACTAATCTGTCTCTACTCCATCTTTACTTCCACGGATTGATTGGTTGTTCATTTTGTTTTACGGCATATCAACCCTTTTCAGGTTATTTAATGCCGAATCCAGTGATTTTGAAGAAAAATTTTTTAATAGAATATATTTGTTTTTTTTCAAGTCGGTTTCTTTTTAACCCATAGTTAGGACTCTCACAGGTACTACCACTCCGAGTCAAAGTGGACCTGGAAGCAATGGCAATTAAAGGGTGGCTCCACACTCTACAAAGCCTGCAAGCTGAGGCCTCACCACCGGCTATAGTTTTAGGTCATATCCAGGACCTACTTCCACGGAAGACACTTAACTAAACTCCAATTTATGGTTACTCCTTGCAATACATTCACAGCAAGAATTCAGCCTCCTTCCACAACTACAAACAACTTTCCTTTCTTCTTCAGTGTGAGTAAAATCAAATGGAATTTCCATGAAGAGTGTTTCTTTCCAAGACTTCATATTTGTGGAACACATTGTCATAGGATGTTTCCCTGACGACTACAACATGATCATGTTGAAATCAAATAACAAATACTTGTCATAAAAACTGCCCTCATAAATAATCAATTTAAAAAAAAATCATGTTACATCAACCTTAACGTTGTGAAAATCACACTCAAGATGAGAACAGTAGTCCAAAAAAATTCAAATAATACGAATAACCAATCCTCATCTCAAAAATACAGAAATGTAATCAAATATTTTTTAATTTAACTCATCATATTCTATCTCATTAAGCTTTTTTGTACACAATTGAACAAAATCATAACTCAGTTGTGAGACTGTATTTCACTGTAATGATAGGCCAAAGTCTTGTCTGGGTATTTCTGAAGTTATGTCATCAAAAATTATATGATCAAACTGAAAAGGTTACTGTGTGGGAATTGAAATTCCCAGACTAACTTGATTGTCGCCCTTTAACTCCTGAAATCGAAGAGCGACACAGCCACGTCACTTCCTGTTCTGTATATCTCTCCCTCTTTTCTGCTGAACTCTCGACTAGTTAAGATGTGACATGCCATCCAACCAACTCTCCTGACTAACCGCAAGTAATATTGCTCCTTTCTCAACAAATTTTTATTTTTTCCTCACATGTATATTTATGTAAATAAATCTACATTCTTTCACTAATATATACAATGGTATGTTTTCATCATCATTATCATATGAGCTTTTGCTTTTCAATCACTCTACCATTCATTAAACAACATGGAGGATGGGATCCCAATTACATAAACAGGCCATCCTGTCCCTCTACAGCTGTTATCAAAGAGCATTGAATCAAATTATCCAACAATATCTCATCCTATTGTGCTACAATTTAATCCTGAAACAATATTTATTGGAAATAATTGTGAACAATTCATTAAACATGAGCAACTATTGTACTTATAGCTGAGAAGAGATAATGTTATGAAAAGGTTTGTTAATGCAATAGATCAAACTATCAGGTGTTAAATTGAAGTTAGCAAGGGGAGGTAATTAGAATATCATATATCAATCTCAAAAAACAAATGTACTGAATTGAAAATGCTCAATTGAACATGAAAATTTTGAAAACTCAAAATTTGAAATTCTGTCTAAATTCTGACCATGACCAAACTTGCCAAAACCACACTCATATAAGATACAAGATGACATTGGTTACAATATGGACTAATATATAACATGATGAACAAAACCAGTTATCACCAAAACTGTTAATTTAACCTTTTCCATAATCTTGTTTATATATTTTATTGCTTTTAAAATTTTGTAAATACAAAAAAAGCAAAAAACAAAAAAACAAAAGATTATCAGACAATAAAATTAGGCACAAGGCCCTACAAGAAATTGGGGAGGGGAAGGGTTCAGGGTCTTTGTGACTAAAGTGATTAAAAAGTAATAAATGTAGACTTTGGAGTCTTACTCTTGACTGGCAACATTTACCAAAATACCTCATTCACTCTATGGATCTTAAACTAACTAATAAATCCCCAGCGTTTAAGAATCAAAACCTTTTCCATAATCTTGATGTTAGAATTTGATATCCAAAAATTAAGTCAGTTCTAAGTCAGACCACAATCAATCTTTATATATATATATATATATATATATATATATATATATATATACTAAATTCCACAGCCAAACAACGTCGCAGCTCACAAGAGCCATGACAGTCAACGAACCGGAAGTCCAGACTCGAGTTTCGCCCTCTTTTGGGCTCATTAGTTAGACACATCCAAACTCAGGATTCGAAACTCGAAGTAGGTTCATTTCACAGTCGGATTTCGGCGCGGTTTGCTTGATCTGTGTTGGTTAATAGAAATTCTTGTGTGTGGGGTGTTTGCTCAGTTAGTAGAGTGCTTGCCTCGCATGCAAGAGGCTCGGGTTTCGAATCCTGAGTTCGGATGTGTCTAACTGATGAGCCCAAATGAGGGCGAAACTAGAGTGTTGGACTTCCGGTTCGTTGACTGTCATGGCTCTTGTGAGCTGTGACATTGTTTGGCTGTGGAATTTATTATATACAATCTCTCACATTCTGAAAATCATATATATATATATATAAGACAAAATGGCCACGTGCATTTTTGTATGTTCAGCAAAGGCTTTTTTCGGGGGGGGCGGGGGTCCAGAGGTTTACTATTTCTTAGAACTTTCTATATACTCTCTAGATCATATCTACATTTATTTTGATCGACTTTTATAAAATTCCTCGCATGTTTGTTCGGCTCTTTTGTATAAAAAGCAAAACTGAATCGAAATAAAAGCAATTCGTTAGCCTTCGGAGCCAGCATGTCTTGAAAGGCAATCAGCTTTGATCACTGTGGGGAATACCCTTCATATTAGACAGTTGCTATTCATTTGAGACACTGCCAGAGCTCCTCCCTCTTGGGGGGGGGGAGCTGATTTCCCCCATGACGGCAGAAAGCTTAACTGACTTACAGTGTGTGATTTCATTTCTTCGCCTGTGTGAACTCATTTTCACTTTCTGCATGCCAACTTTTTGATTGCTAAATTAGAATGCTTTTCACTTCCTGTCCCGTCATGGCCGAGCGGTAAAATGTCACGTTTTCTTGCACTTTCTTTTCTGCCTTTGCATCAAGACTTTAGGTTCGAGCCCGCTTGCCTACTACAACTTTTTTTTTTCTCAACACACACCACCAAACACCCAGCCAACGCTGGGCCCCCCTGCTAGTATTTCGATAAAGTATAGTGCCGATTGGTCCAGCAGTGTAGCTGATAAGCATTAGCCAAACAAACATAGTGACAAATTTGACTGAATCAATCAGAAAATTTGCGCCTATTTTCCGATACCAAAACCAATTCCATTATGTTTTTGTTTGATTTTGGTTTAAGAAACATCTTCCACTTGTAGTAATAATAAATATTTCTTGATTTAAGCTTCCAGTAAGACTAAAATCTCTAGATCAACCCTTCGCAAGTGTGTTTTTATTTTTGAGAAAATATAGGCACATTTAAGATATGTTTTGACACTAATTGGAACAAAATAACACTTTTATAGTTAAATATTTAGAGATTTATAAAGAATCGGAATCGGTAATTGTATTGGAATCGAGAAAAATATTGAAATCGTCCCATCACTAATATATATATATATATATATATATATATATATAGATAGATTTTAACTAAAATAATATGTATAATTATATATAATATTAATGAATATTATATAATTATAAATTCTAAAATAATAATTATTCATAATATTTATTAATACAAGCACTGTTCTTTACTTTACGTGCCTATGTATATATTAAAAAGTATGAATATATACGGTAATGCCTTTCTATATAATGGTCTTCCTTAACTACCATAGAGAAAAGTTGGTAGAGACCACAGACGTCAATTTTTTTAAACTTTGACACCAATTTTGACCTCTTAGCATCTATTGTTTTGGGCTCAAATAGAATTATAAAGTTAGATCCCTGTCCAAGTAATCTATATCTAAAATTTCAAGTGTTTAGACCAAAAATTGGCGGAGGAGTTTGGTAGAGTTCTCAAAGGTGAAATCGTTGAACTTTGACCCCTTAAAGCAAAATTTCTGGCTGAAAACCAATTAAAAAGATTTTTTCAAATCTCAATACCCCTTATGCCAAATTTTGAGTTTGAGTCTGTAGACCGAAAATTGACAGAGTTATTGGTAGGAAAATGTACACAGACACACAGACAGAAACTTTAACTTTTATAGATTATATAGTTATATAATATTGACTATTATCATATATGATTATTAATATTATATAATTCTGAAAATGCCCTTTACATTATGAGTCGATCTAAGAACCTAAGAAAAATATGTCATGTTATTATCAAACTTGTTATTTTAAATGTTTTAATTTAAAATTATTTTTTGGTGATTTTAGCATAAATAAAAAACAATATTTTACTCATAAAAAAATAATAAAAATACACACAGCATCAATAACAAAGGTTCCATAACAACTTACACGGTAATCCTTAACTGGAACAATGAAAAACATTTCAGGTCGTCCATAACTGTAAAGACTCTCTTTGCTTCCAAGCAGAATCTGAAGAAAAGTTAGAAATAACTGCGATCTGGAAGGGTTTATGATGCCAAAAATACTTGCATACGGACCTGAAATCAAAAAAATAAATAACAAAGTCACATTATTTAATATCATAATTAATAATTAGTATACACACATGTAGTGGCAAAAGGGCCATGAAGAGTCAAGGATGATAGAAAGGCAGCAGAGAGAGAGAGAGTACCAACCAGACTTTCACTGGAAGGGTGCAGCGAGTACTGAGATCTTGGGGAAGTTTATTGCCAATCAGATATCAGAAAAGACTGATAATCATTATCAGAGAGAAATCAATGGTATATGCCTGTTGTGATAAAGCAAAATGATTTGCAATGGTTATTAAATGAGGTCAAGAGTACTTAAAACCTGGGGAGACCTTTTTTCACTCAGATTCCAAGGAACACCATTTATTACTGTAAGAGAGCAATAATTGATAATAACCTGTGTGAAAAACTTCTAGCGTTAATTCGAGAGGACCGAGGAAGGAAAGCACTAGTTAAACCTCCACATGAAGAGTGAGAAGATTGGGGCCTTGGGGAGACTTTTTGTCATCCAAACCCCAAGTAATGGCTAATGCCAGTGAAAAATTAATGGTCAGTAGCTGTTGAGAGAACATGACAGCACCTGTGCTAGTTATTGAGAGAGGTAGAGAGCAGTAGAAATCTGGGGGGACTTGTCACTTACACTCCAGGAAAAATCACAGGTCATCGTCAGTGATCGCTCACTGACGTTATCGTGTGAGTACTCTTAGTAAGTGAATAATAATAATTAAATAATCATCATCATCATCATCATCATCATGGCGGGTTCCTTGCCTGGACCAATGTGACTCTTCCTCTCCAGAGTTTCCTGTCTTCCATCAGCTGCCTCAGATCTTCAGGTCCACAGTTGGCGTCGTGTGCTATTTTGATGGGTGTACGTGGATCTAGGTCATGCTTTGCTTGCGTGTCCGTGTTGTGGAGGCCATAGAAATACATCACTCATCAATTCATGCTTGCTCCTCAGACAATGACCTGCAAATCATAGGCGTCTTTCTCTGATGGTAATAGATATGGCAGGTATGTTGCCATAAAGTTGCTGCTTCGTGGGATGATTTTGCCAAGATATATATATGTTCGTAGCATACAGGTGTATGTGCTGTCTAGTTTTCTTTCCAATCTTTTGGTGAGTGTCCAGGTTGTAGCACCATAAACAAGGACAGACTCTACCAGCGCCCTGAAGAACTGCCTTTTCAGTTTGTTAGTTAGTCTCGGTCCATGCTTTTGAGATGCGAATTTCGATATCTCCCTCTGTGAAAGCAATGTTGCTGCCCAGATACGTAAACTCAGCGACTTCTTTCAGTGTTGATCCAACCAGAGCCCTGATCTCTCCTTTCACATTGAAAGTTATAAACTGCATTAATGTAGAGACCAATGTCATTTGCAGACTTTTCTAGCTCACGTAAAAAGAAAAAAAAAAAATAATAATAATAATAATAATAATAATAATAATAATAATAATTGGTACTTATGCAGATTACAGACCATGCTAATTTTTAGATAGGATTTTTAAACTAAATTAAATTTTTATGGTATCTTTTGTTTATTAAGTTGTTAGGTGAAAGTACAGAATAGTTTTAAAATGTCCCCACTTCCCATGTTAAAAATAGGTTTCTAAATAATAATGTCATTATCTCAGCACAGTCCGTATTCTGCATAAGTAACTAATAATGAAATCATTCTGTACAGTGCTCGTATGCACTTCAATTCATCAAAATTTCACATGGCATACAAAGGATAATGTACAATTGTCATGATAATCAACTCTAAAGTTGTGACGTAAAACGAGATGAACAAGTGATTTTCTTGCTGCTGCAAAGCTATGAAGATGAACACGGATAAGGGAGCTAATTCAAGATAAAAGTACACAATTGGGTTATTTCCCTTTTTCACTAATTGTTTTATATTGCTAAAAATTCTAACAGAGATCGTGTTCATCCCTAAATTCTCAGTTAAAATAAACTGGACTAAACTAAAATTAATTAATTAAAATGAATTAATGCTGATGGACAGCAAAATGGCTGACAAAAAAAATATATATATGACGAGTGGCATCAAGTTGTTCATAAGTGATTGAAATTTGTTTGGACGACTTAACTGGGGTCACTTTTTGTGCTAGAATTCTACAGCCCTTCCCCTTCACAGTTAAATAGGAAAGGAAGTTCTCTGCATCAGTATTGTGATATCATGGATTTATCTTTATATTTTATATATATATACTAGCAGTTCAGCCCGGCTTTGCTCAGACCCTATGTACTGTTCGTAACTTTATGTGCATATATATATATATATATATATATATATATATTAAAAAGTTTGACCCATGTCCAGGCAACTTGCATCTAAAATTTCAAGTGTTTAAACCCAAAATTGGTGGAGGAGTTTGGTAGAATCTGCAAAAGTCAACTCTTTCAACTTTGACGTCTTAGCAGCCAAATTTTCGCCCAAAAACTGATTAAAAAGCTTGCCGCATATCTGAATACCGTTTATGTAAAATTTCAAATGTTTAAACCCAAAATTGGCTAAATAGTTTTCTAGAGACTGCAATGGTCAAATCTTTGGAACTTTGACCCTTGGCAGCCAAATTTTCGTCCAAAAACCGATTAAAAACTTGCACTATGTCTGAATACACTTAATGTAAAATTTCAAATGTTTAGACCAAAAATTGGCTGAGTAATTTAATAGAGACCGCAGAGGTCAATTTTTTTTTTTTAACTTTGACCCCAATTTTGACCCCTTAACATTTGTTTTGGGCTCAAATCAAATTAAGAAGTTTGATCCATGTCCAAGGAACCTACATTTAAAATTTTAAGCATTTAGACCCAAAATTGGTGGAGGAGTTTGGTAGAGTTTTCAAAGGTGAAATCATTGAACTTTGACCCCTTGACAGCCAAATTTCTCTCTGAAAATCGATTAAAACGATTTTCTCAAATCTCAATGTCCCTTATGTCAAATCTTGAGTCTGTAAACTGAAAATTGACAGAGTAGTTTGGTGGGGAAATGCACACACAGACATTTTCACTTTTATAGATATATAGATATATAGATTATATTTCTCTTAGTCTGTTTTTCTGTCAGTCCATTCTACTTTTTCTAGGAAACTACCGGACTGATTTGGCTGAAACTTTGTGTGGATCTTTGTTATGATAAGGTGCAGTGATGTAAATATTATGGTATCCATTCAGTATACAGTTACAGATTGAAAGGGATTAGTCACCACAATACCACATTTACTCTAAAAGTTTGGCATAAAGCACTCATTCTAAGTTACTGAACTATAACTTTTGCTCATTTTTAACGTGATAAAAAGTCTTGTCTTTTTTTTCCATATTTCTGCAGATACTTTATCACAATTTTATAGATCTAACAAAAATATTCAGCTATAACTCTTCTTTCAGGATGAGGCATCACTTTTTGAACACCCTCCTTTCAGCAGCAAATCTTCCTTGATACATTCCATTGTAGAGGTCCGCTTTAGTTCAGATAACAAGGAACTATCTAATCTTTTTTTTCGATGACTGCTAAAATCCCAAACCAATTTTAATGTCTGTAGTTGATGCTTTCCATGAAATATTTCTCTATTTTTGTTTTCAAGAAATATTGTAACTCTTGTGAGTCATGTCACGTGTTTTATGTGTGTATGTAGGTGAGAATTTGAATGGTGATATATGGGTGCACTCGTTTACGTGTATCATGACTTGTATGTATAAATATATATTCTGTTATGTATGTGTTTGACTGATGATATGTTCGCTATGATGTGTAAGTTCTTAGGATAGCATAAAAAAGAAGGTAGGGTGTCTTGAATTTGGCTAATTGTTAAAAAAAATTTTTTTTTTTTAAAGTGACGTGCTTTCTAACAGTTCAACCACACTTCACTGTTATGTCTCTAAACTAAGTAATTATGTGCACATTAGATACCAATTCTTACTTAATAAAAAAAAAAAAAAAAAAAAAAAAAAACAGAGAAAAATCTTTGGCATACCCGTCATGGAACAAAAAAGGTCATTGTCTAAAAATCACGTCAATTGATCAAGTAGCCTTTTTTTTTTTTAATCAAAAGAAAATCAAATTTTATGATTTTTAGCAATTAATAATTTTGACAGTCATTGTTTATAAATAAGGGGAGCCTACTCAAGTCAAACTACCAATACAAAAATTAGCCTTGTATGAATTAAATTTACTCTTAAAATAAGTAAAAATTGTAAAAAATATGATTTTCTATATAAAAAAACCTGCTATTTTTGAAATTTGCCATCTTTATTTTTTGTAACAGCATCAGTGACGCATATGTAGTAACAGTAGCATGACATGTATGCAAATGACCAAAAAGGTCACATCACAGTGGAGGAAGAGAAGGGAAAGAAAAGCGGAGAGAAAAAAGGAACCACGTGGGCTCCAAGTGACTTGGAAATATTTCTGAGTGTGAAAGGAACTTTTAAAACAAGATGCAATCTGAACTTTGAAAAAAAAATGATTGAACAAGCGTGTGCCATTGGTTCTTAGACATAGCAGCATAAAGAAAAGCAGATATTTAAAAAAAAAACTATGTGGCAGCAACTGGACTTTAGTAGATGTGTCAACATGGGAGGAGAAAAAGCGGGTGCTCGACACGGCAGAGTTTTGTTAACCACATGGCGGATAAAGAGACTTTTATACCAAGATGCAGGTGTAGTTTGGAAAGTACCATGAATAAATACCTTTTAAAAGAAAAGTGAAGTTACATTTCTTTCCTTTGTTCTTTTGTGAGACTTTCACACATAACATCTGGTCCATGTTAACATGTAGCAACAACATTACATCATAAAAATTTTTTTTAATTTAATTTTTTTTTTAATTAAGTGTAATTCTGAATAAGCACTCATATAACTGTTGCTGTTGATTATAACTTGACTGCCTGAAGCCTCAAATTCTGATTCCTTTGAAATGATTTGTTTTCATTATGAACTCCCGACAAAATACACTGCAGTATTAAATCATGAATTGATTTGTGTAAACTATTTTAAATGTTCAGACAATCTATTATACATATATATGCATTTGTATGCCTCGCAAAAACTTTCAACAGAGGCGATGGAACCTGACAAACTTGGTATTGACAAATATCGAAAAATTGGACCAAAACATTAATTCCTTCACTCTAAACTTGGTTCTTTTGTACAAGGAGGGGTTGGTTTTTGCATCGCCATTTTTTACAAGTCATCCTCTCTTTTCAAACAACTAGCCTTAATTTCAATGTTCTCAACTTCCAGTCCGGTCGGGCGATGGAGACATCGACTAAGAGGTCAGGTCTGTTTTTCTTTCCTCCTTCGCGTTACAAGTTTGAGCCTGTCTGCTTACTACCACTTTTTTTTTTGGGGGGGGGGAGTCCTTACTACACCAACTACACATACCTGGGCACCCCGCTACTGTTATTTTACCCTCTCCCCTGCCGGCTAGGGTCCTTGCTACACCACCTAAACACCCAGGCAATGCTGGGCACTCCCGTTAGTCTATAATATAAAGAGCAAATGCTTGTATGTTCAACTAGAACCTGAAATACGGACATTTTTTTTTTTTTTTTAAATTGACATAACTCTGGATGTATAATACCAACAACAAAAAAAAAAAAGATGAATTATTTGAAGGTTAAATGGGAATTTATATCATTTAATGTTATCAAGACTCCCACACCTTTAATGTTATCATGTAAAGGGAAGTAACTGATATTTTTCCACAGAGTTAAATTCCTTATACCTCCTCAAGTTGTGTGCGTGTGTTCAGAAAGAGGAATGGGCTGGGTGACAAAGAGGGGATGGTGAGGAGAAAAGAGAGAGAGGTAGAAGATATGTTACAGTTTTGTCCAGGGCAACACTGAGTAGTTCTGCTAGTCTATTATATAAAAGACAGTTGTCTGCATGTATGTCCAGTTAAAAGTTTAAAACTATAAAACAAAGATCCACAAAGTTGATCAGCCAGCATTACTTGGAATGAATAATATCTAAATCTAAAAAAAAAAAAATGACCCTAACTATTGCAAATTTCGTCGGGAAGTGGGGGGGAGGGGGGTATGTTTTCAGTCATTAACTAAAAGAGAATAATTTTTTTTTTTGTTCAAGAATTAATTTCCCTATGCCAACTAATTCTTTGAGGAATCAATATGAGAATGTGTGTGTATGTCCATAGAGGGGAATGGGCTGGATGGAGGATAAAGGGCGGTGGAGAGAGTAAAAAAAAGAGAGAGATGTTACACTTTTACTCCGGGCAACACTGGGTGGCCCTGTTAGTGTGTGTGTGTGTGTGTGTGTGTGTATATATATATATATATATATATATATATATATATATATATATACATATATATATATCTCAAGGCAATAAGAATAAAAAGTTTACCCTATAAAAGCAAGTGTAAGCTTAAAACTAATATAAATATTAATATTAATCCCAACCAAATAAAAAAAACTTAATTCAAACACAATAGAGGGTTGAGCTTATCATAAGGAAAAGAAACCAAGACTGAATTAAAATTTCCTTACAAATTTTAATTTACTGTCTTGATTTCTTTTCTGTGTATATATATATATATATATATATATATATGAAGAGAGAGAGAGAGAGAGAGAGAAGGTGAAAATAACCTACTTGATACCCATTCCTTCTGTTTTATTTGTTGTAAACTGTTTTTTTCATTCTGATGCAAGCTGTCCATTTTACGGGTATCCATCCAGTTTGCCATAAAAGGATCCCAGTTGTAGAAATTAATTTTTTCACAGCCATGCTTTTCTTGGATTTTCTACAAAAGATAAACAAAACAATGTATTGTATGCAAAATAATGAAAGATGGAAAAGCAAAAGTTATAAAATTGTTAACATTAGAAAACTGAGCAAAAAAAAAGAAAGGAGAGTGTTTCATACAAAGCATTTCATACAAAGCGTTTCAAAGAAAGTGTTTCATACAAAGCGTTTCATACAAAGCGTTTCATACAAAGTGTTTCATACAAAGCGTTTCATACAAAGTGTTTTATAGAAAGCGTTTTATAGAAAGTGTTTTATAGAAAGCGTTTCATACAAAGTGTTTTATACAAAGCGCTTCATACAAAGTGTTTCATACAAAGCGTTTCAAAGAAAGTGTTTCATACAAAGCGTTTCATACAAAGTGTTTTATACAAAGCCATTTTTTTTAATTTAGAGAAATTCCAGCTCCTCAAAAAGGGCCACTCTAGATTTAGACAAAAATTAAAATTGTCTCAGTCAAGAAGAATTTCATCTTAATTGACTGAGAATAGAATAGATGAAGTGTAGTATTGGAACAGATACTACACTTTGAAATTTTGCACAAAATATAAAAAAAACTATACATTTAACATTCGAACAAATTAGGCACAATGCCATTCAAAACTATGGGAAAATGGGTGCCGTTGGTCATCCTTTGTCACCATGTCTAGAAAATGTCTATTACATTCTTAACTGGAATAATACCACATTTACTGCAGGGACCATTCTACTTAAAATTTCCCAAATTGTTCAAAAAATTTTATTGAAAACAAACCAAGCATGCAGGGTTCGCCTCCATAAGTGAATAAGTCTGGAAAGACAATTTCGAGAGTGACCAGATATAAAAGAGGACTGCTATGTCAAGGAAGGTGAATGCTGTGAAGGTGAAACAGACCTTGTGCGATGCATGCAATGCAAAGAGACTGTTTGTTTTACTTGATGTGCACTGCCATGATACGCTGAAGGTTGCAAGAAGCATTTATGCTATGATTGTGATGAATCTATAAAAGAAGGAAAACTTGCCAGGTGCAGGTGGAATCCTTGGACCAAATGCTGTAAGTTTGTCATTGAAGGAAATGCTTTGACATTGAGCATGCCGATCATGATGAAGTTGTATGTTGGCAGTGTTGACTGCAGTGAGCCAAGTTATGTCCATGATTGATGTGAAAAATTGGATTTGAAAGATGCTGAATAATAAAATTTACTTCCACCATCACTAATGTTTGTGCAAAATTTAAAAAATATTCAAGGAGGGGTTATTGAGAAAAGTGTGAACAAATGAACAGACAAACGATTTTGGAGCAATGTTATCCCTATAATGCTCCCTAGAGCAGCAACCAGAGTTATCCCAGAAAATCTATTGACAAAACTTTACTTTCACTATGATTAATGTTCATGCAAAATTTTTTAAAAACCCAAGACGGTTATTGAGAAAAGTATGAACGGACGAACAGAAGTGAATTATTAGGTCCAATCCCTCCTTTGTCGGGGATCAATAAATATGTTTATATACAATCATTTCATTGGCAAAAATTGTGGAGTACAGAAAAAAGGCAAATAAAAAATTTGGTTAGTAAGACTCTCCCAATCCTTTCTAAATAACAGACCGCCCACTGTTTTCCGGTTTATTTTGAACCAAAAACAAGCAGACTGGTCTTTAAGTGGGGGAGAGATCTAAATGGGAAAGAAAAGAAAGTGGGTGATGTCCTTTCAAGATGAATGCAATTTAGAAAAGGCTCGGGACAAAAAAATTTTAAATGTGGAATGGCCATTTGGAGGCTTTGTATTGATGGGGAAGGGGGGGTTTCATTTATACGACCAGCTAAGAAACTAAAAACTTACCCAAGGGGCTGGAGTTCAACAGGACAAAGAACACATACTCACACTTGACTCCTCTACATACACACAAGCTCGATACTTGTATCTACTGTTTTTCAAAAACTGAAGAACGTAATTTCTTTCTGTCACATCTGATCTTTACCATCAATTGATGCTTGAAGAACGTAATCAGATCTTGATCAGCAAAAGATTCAACCCTTTGGTTATTTCTCAAATGCGATGTCCACACCATCTGCTGCCAGGATTGCAAGAAACATCATTCATCTCTCATGGCAGCCCAACATTGTTGATTACATAGAATTCAAAAAGCCAAAGATTTTAAATCTGTTTATTTTCATTTTTGTTTCAGATTTTTCTTTTTTTTAGTATGCCTTTATTTGTTTAACTATTATATTTCAAAATATGATTTTGAAGGTTAAATTTAATTCTTAACAGTATCATTTGGTCATGAAATTATTAATGGAACCAAACCAAATTTTTATAAAACTATAACTGTTTTAATTTCTATAAAATTGGATTTCAATAGCTTCTAAAATTTTCAATCTTGGGATTTGCTATATGGATAACAGTGCATTTTCAGGCCTCAACACATGTATATTTGAGTTGACCACCATGAAAAACCACTCTATACTCAGCCATATCGAGTTTTTGTTGTATGAAAAAAGAGCCACAAAAAGAGGCATTTTTAGCACAGAAAGTCCCCGGGGACACGAACCAGAATTTTTTCAGGGTTACTCATACTAGATTTATATTAAGAACAATGGGCTCCACATTTTGGCCAAGTTTAAAAAAAATCTAATGGATGGATCAAAAGTTATGGGGCAAAATGTGTCATTTTGGGGCATTTTTTACCTCTTTTGAGACCCTGGGGGCGCAACGGGAATTTTTGTAAAAAAAATTTTTACTATGTACATCTATTTAATGAAATACAATTTGTGGCAAAATTTCAGTTGTTGGTTTGTTGGTTTTTCCGAAATTGTTATCTAATGTAATTCACAGTGATCTGACCAAAGACAGAATTTTCATTGATCCTGTGTGACATTACAACCAAAATGAAAACAACTCTCCAGACAGGATTTGCGGTGATCTGATGGACCGAAATATGTTGATGAAGTAGAAGCATTGCAGTACAAAATATGATATATCTCCAAAAATAAAAGCAAAACTATAAAAACTGCTAAATTGTGTAACTGGTAAAACCAAACAGGAAAACCATGTAAAAAAAAAAAAAAAATTTATTGGACTGGTGTCGGAATTGGATAAAAAATTCTGACTGATTCCGACTCCTAGTGCTCTTAGAAATCCAATTCCGACTCTAATATCGACTCCAGCAAAAACCTCTGACTCCCTCCGACTTTTACTTCACAACCCTATTAGTTGAGCTCTAAGTGTATGTATGAGATAATTACGGAAAAGTGTTAAAATGAAAACAACTCTCCAGACAGGATTTGTGGTTTTTCGGGTTATTTAATGCTTAATCCAAAGATTTTGAAGAAAAATTTTTTAATAGAATATATTTGTTGTTTTCAAGTCAGTTTCTATTTAACCCATAGTTGGGACCCTAACAGGTACTACCACTCCGGGTCAGAGTGGACCTGAGAGCAATGGTAATTAAAGGGTAGCTCCACACTCCCCAAAGCCCGCAAGCTGGAGCCTCATCATTGGATATAGTTTAAGGTCATATCCAGGACCGCAAAATTTCAGGAAAAACTAATGGACGGTTATCTGGCAATAGTCCAGACTAACGGACACACGGATACAAGGAAGCACAGATGCCACAGAAAACATAGGTCCCTCTCCAATAAAACGGGGGACCAAAAATCAATTGTAAAGTGATATTCTCCTGAAGGTAGAAGGTTCAATCCTCAGTGTGGGCGACCAAAAAATACAATTGTGAATTACTTAGGACCTCTATCCAGTCATGGCTTACGGAACAAGAACACGCTACCCCCGTGAAGTAAATAAAGGTTCCGCTCTAAATTCTGTTGCAATTCTCAAGTTTGCTAGAAACATTCCTGAGTTCGACAAGATACACCTGAAGAATCGGCGGTTACATCAACTAAAACGTTACGAAAATTACACTCAAGATGAGAACAGATGAATCCAAATAATACAGACTATTTGTAATTTCATTGCATTTTTTGAAAAAAAAAAAATAAATAAATATTGCCCAAGCATGGAGTGTTATTGCCACAATTATATGCATCTACCACTAGTCTCTCCTTCTTAGACATAGTCCAAAATAAAATACCGCACTATCAACCAAGTCCCAACCTCTGTCTCATCACTGGTATATTGCATCCCTCTGTCTGTTTTACAAGTTCTTTAATGGACTGTGCTCTGACAAACTCCTAGCACTTGTGCCCTTTTGACGTAAATACCCCCCCCAAGTAACAAAATCCCACCTTTTCACTATAGAGGTTCTGACATGCTGGAAAGACTTCTATTCTCATAGCTTCTTCCCACAAACTGCTAGACTTTGGAATTCCTTCCCTTCTTCTCTGACTGTACTAACTTGCAAAAGTTTAAGTGTAGTGTAAACAGACATCTCGCTGCTCAACTCCCTTTGTTTGGAAATTCTAGAAGTTGATATTAGAGTCAGATATTTGGGAATTGTGGAGTTGGTACTTGGGTCAGAATTTCTATATTCTGACTCCGCAACTCTGCTTATCACATATCTATAAAGGAAGACTTACTTCTAAAGTGGGTATGAACTTCTTGTTACTTTCGATTCCAATAATCTGTGGAGCACCAAGTTTTAAAAGTTGTTTGGTCAGCAAAGCCGGACCTGAAATATTCAGAGAAAAGAAATAATAATTTAAAAGAAAAAAATAAGTTATTTTTAATTTTGCTCTTGTGTGATGTTATTGACATTCGTCACCTTCAAAAGAATGTGTGAGGAAAAAAAAAATGAGGACAAAAACTATAACAAAAAGTAAAAATAAATATTAAAGTAAATTAGTTGATCAGCAAAACAAAGGCACAGGAAATGCTGCATCTGAAACAGGATGGTTAATCAAGGTGTGGCAGCAAGTTTTGCCACAGTTTATGGCAGTTAGGAATAGTTTACAGACAGTGTTGAGTTTGCAATAACCGGAGACTGTTTCCAGTTTGAGATAGTCGACAGCAGATTGCAGCTGAGATCAGATTGTGAAAATTTAGGGGGCCGAGATAAGCTGACTTCAACTGATGACAAAGAGGCCTCAATAGATGACCAAGATGTGGACGATAACACTTTTCCGTAATTATCTCATACATACACTTAGAGCTCAACTAATAGGGTTGTGAAGTAAAAGTCGGAGGGAGTCAGAGGTTTTTGCTGGAGTCGATATTAGAGTCGGAATTGGATTTCTAAGAGCACTAGGAGTTGGAATCAGTCAGAATTTTTTATCCAATTCCGACACCAGTCCAATAAATTTTTTTTTTTTTTTTACATGGTTTTCCTGTTTGGTTTTACCAGTTACACAATTTAGCAGTTTTTATATAGTTTTGCTTTTATTTTTGGAGATATATCATATTTTGTACTGCAATGCTTCTACTTAATCAACATATTTCGGTCCATCAGATCACCGCAAATCCTGTCTGGATAGTTGTTTTCATTTTGGTTGTAATGTCACACAGGATCAATGAAAATTCTGTCTTTGGTCAGATCACTGTGAATTACATTAGATAACAATTGTGACATGACCGACCCAAGGGGCGGTTGAGCTCCTCATAAGAGGGAGCAAAAACTTAAAATTCACTATAGAAAAGGAGCAAACATGACTCTTTATTAAATATGGTATGCCTGGGTGACAGGAAAAATCCCTGCTGTTGAGAGAAAATAATAAAATAATAAATGACTTTGTTTTATCCATCAACAACAATGTTATTTTAAAAGTTGAGCGAAAACATATTCGGTGAGCTGGTGCAATAATGAGAATTCATAATTTGGAGAGTAACAGCTCATCTGATCTGGGATCACGAGTGTGACTCTGAAAGCCTGATAAACTGCTCGCAACCTTGCAGGTGTGATCCGTGTAAGAATTCTAAAGGGACCAATTGAAACATGGCGGAAGTTGACACTGTTGTTGGAGGGACCACCCAATTTATAATCAGGTGCAGAGCGGAGAAAATCAGGTGCAGAGCGGAGTTGGAAATTGAAATTTTGGAGTTCAGTTAGATCGAATTTGAGAGCCAACTTATCACCCCCCCCTCTCCACGATACCCTGTATCACTAACACCGCACTGCTAAAAAAGAAAGGGAAGAGAGAAAGTATACAGATTAATTGTCGACTTATACAGACTCATTACTTGTGAACTGTAAAAGAACGATTGTAAATATATATATATATCTTTTTTAAATTAATCAGTAAACTAGAAAAAAGCTGAGTTTGTTTTTCCCCCCTGTGAATTGAGTTATTTTCCTGCTGGAAGGCGAATTGTGAATTACTGTTTCTTTTTCCTTAGCATTCAACCGACCAGTGAGGTGATGGCATATCAACCCTGATGCAAGAGGAACTGACAAGCACCAGTCACGAATTAAAGACTGACCAGTGCAACCAACGAGTCCTACAGCACTAAAAAGGTCCCATCTGGTCATTGGCAATCAGAATAGTGACTCGGATGAGATCAGAGGTCACACAATCAAAATGTAATCCAAAAGTTATCCAATTCCTGAATCAAATGTATTTTATTTTTGTAAAATATTATATCTCTTCTGTACACTTTGTACTGGTCACTTGTTTTTATTTATTTTTATTGCACTTTTCACAGCTGCTTCTGTACAGGAATAAATTTATTCTAAACATTATATATATATATATATATATATATATATATATAAGTAAATTTTTGGTACAACAAAATGGAAGGAGAAATTTCAGAGGAAACATAATTTAATTTAAATACCAAAAAACAAGAAATGGGCAGGTGAAATTAAAATTTCCTTAAGGCCTTATCGTCTGACCCTCTAAGAGGAAACGTCAGAATGATAAATTAAAAACTAAGAAAACGAATGAGGGAAGAGGGGAATTTTGGTTTCAGTTGGAAGAACAGTGAAAAAAAAAAAAATTCTCACTGTTCAGGTGGTTTTAAATCAATGAATATCTCCAACTGATGTTTCAGAATATTTTGTCTACACAGGCTGATTCTTTTCTCTATTCCAGATTTCGATACAATTATCAATTCCGATTCTAAATCCCTATAACAAATAGAACTTAATTTTTTTGTTGGAGAGAGTAGTAGTAGTGGTAGAGAATCCTAATTTACTTTGAAATGGAGATAAATTTTTCTTTCCAATTTAAAAAAAATATTTTTCTTTTTATGTATTGTATCCAAGCTTTTGATAAACTCATCATGATATTTTTATTTATATTTTTCACTTGGGCCAGCAACAAGAAATTCAGTTTTAAACAAAAAATAAATAAATAAGAAAATCAAAGAACCGTTTTTAGAATTGGAAATTTGGTTAAAATTTTACCTATTCCAATACTAACAAAACTATATTTTTCTGATTTCCAGTTAACTGTCCCAAGATTTTATATATATATATATATATATATATATATATATATATATTACTTGTTTATTGTTATATAAACATGCTCACATCCCGCTGCTACAAATAGACACTTGTTTCAATCAAACAACAGATATCATCAGGCAGCGACTTGACTATTCAAAAGTTCAAGAATAGTCAAGTCGCTGCCTGATGATATCTGTTGTTTGATTGAAACAAGTGGCTATTTGTAGCAGCGGGATGTGAGCATGTTTATATAACAATAAACAAGTATTATCAGCTCTTTTTATTGAGCACTATCTAACAACCTCGTTGAATTCATTAGTCCATTATTTTTTAATATAAAAAAACCCGAGTATATATATATATATATATATATATTATATGTACACACACATTTAAAACACAAAACAAGTCAACATCAGTAAGCTACAAGCTCTAAGTTTTCAATCCTTGTTTATATATGCTATCTTCATTTTGAAACCTACTAACCCAATTTCAATCTTCAGCAATCAATATTTTTTCCATCATTTTGTTGCCCTTTCAACCTTGAAACATTTGTTTTTCTTGCATATATATATATATATTTTATTATTTATTCTAATGTTAACAGTTACATTTGGTCACTACAAACAGCCATTTGTTTCAGTCAATGAGACTTTGTCAGGTGACTCTGAACCATTCAACACTATAGAAAAAAATGAGCTCTTCCAAAAAAGGCCATGAAAGTTGCAAGTTCTCTAAAAATGAAGCATAAAAATGGAGATGTCGTATTTCCACCTTTTTTGGAAAATTGTGGGTTTGTAGTGATCAAATATAACTGTTTACCTTTGAATAAATAATAGAATATTTTGCTCTTGTTATCAAGCACTAAGAACCTTGTTGAATTCATTAGTTCCTATTTTTGAATATCTCAAGCCTAAATATTATATATATATATATATAATATATATATATATACAGTTATATCTATCAGGTATACACAGCTAGTATAGTGTCGTGACGATTCCAATACAGTTACTGATTCTTTTCTCTATTCCAGATTTCGATACAATTACCAATTCCGATTCTAAATCCCTATAACAAATAGAACTTAATTTTTTTGTTGGAGAGAGTAGTAGTAGTGGTAGAGAATCCTAATTTACTTTGAAATGGAGATAAATTTTTCTTTCCAATTTAAAAAAAATATTTTTCTTTTTATGTATTGTATCCAAGCTTTTGATAAACTCATCATGATATTTTTATTTATATTTTTCACTTGGGCCAGCAACAAGAAATTCAGTTTTAAACAAAAAATAAATAAATAAGAAAATCAAAGAACCGTTTTTAGAATTGGAAATTTGGTTAAAATTTTACCTATTCCAATACTAACAAAACTATATTTTTCTGATTTCCAGTTAACTGTCCCAAGATTTTATATATATATATATATATATATATATATATATATATATATATATATATATATATATTACTTGTTTATTGTTATATAAACATGCTCACATCCCGCTGCTACAAATAGACACTTGTTTCAATCAAACAACAGATATCATCAGGCAGCGACTTGACTATTCAAAAGTTCAAGAATAGTCAAGTCGCTGCCTGATGATATCTGTTGTTTGATTGAAACAAGTGGCTATTTGTAGCAGCGGGATGTGAGCATGTTTATATAACAATAAACAAGTATTATCAGCTCTTTTTATTGAGCACTATCTAACAACCTCGTTGAATTCATTAGTCCATTATTTTTGAATATAAAAAAACCCGAGTATATATATATATATTATATGTACACACACATTTAAAACACAAAACAAGTCAACATCAGTAAGCTACAAGCTCTAAGTTTTCAATCCTTGTTTATATATGCTATCTTCATTTTGAAACCTACTAACCCAATTTCAATCTTCAGCAATCAATATTTTTTCCATCATTTTGTTGCCCTTTCAACCTTGAAACATTTGTTTTTCTTGCAGCTATTTCCTCCATTTTTTTTTCATTGGCATCCTCGACTAGTACTGAAAATAGTTAGGTTGGCAACCATGATTGGTGCAGTAAGACATTACCTCTCCCTCATTATTTTCCTTGATAAAAAGAATAATGAATATCTTTTTCTGTTTTGGTAAACTTCTGGCATAGTCTTTGACCTTGATAGGGACATTTTGGACAATGAGACAGTGTCTTTGGATAATGCTAAGATCCACACAAACAATTAATATAAATTGGGTATAAAAATTATATTATAACAAACTAGCGGGGTACTCGGCGTTGCCTGGGTGTTTGGAAGTGTGTGTTGAAAATACAAAAAATACAAAAGTGTTAGTAGGAAGGGAGCCTCGAACCCGTGACGCACGTTGTCCGGGTGTTTTTGTTTTACAGCATATCAACCCTTTTCGAGTTATTTAATGCCGAATCCAAAGATTTTGAAGAACAATTTTTTAATAGAATATATTTGTTGTTTTCAAGTCGGTTTCTATTCAACCCATAGTTAGGACTCTAACAGATACTACCACTCCGGGTCAGAGTGGACCTGGGAGCAATGGCAATTAAAGGGTGGCTCCACACTCCCCAAAGCCCGCAAGAATTGAAAATATTTTGAGTTTACACATTCCTACAAAAACTAACTTGCTTTTAAAAGTGAAGAAAAGGGCGAATCTCAACAAACTGAAAAAAGGAAGAGAGTAGTTATTCAAGCCATTTGCTTTTTAACATTCATTCAAATCACATCTCAATTCAGTCACTAGAAATTATAATATCTTGCATTCATAGAATGTACAAGAGGTGAGGAGCCTGCTGGAAACATATCAGACTCTTAACTCAAAAAAAAAAGAGAAAAAAAAATACTATGTCTCAGATGATGCTTCAGCCTATGTAATCTCCAACCTTCTTCAAGTGCATTTTATTGAACTCAGGAATCTTTATATCAAACTCGAAAATCTTTACAAAACTTCAAACTGAAAAGAGACACATGACACAACAGATGAAGTGTTAAGTAATAATCAGTTCTAAGTGATAATTTTCCAGAGGTTTGAGGATCAATTCTCACTACAGGCAATATAAAGAATAAGATAAAAAATTACTCCATGAACAAGAAAAATCTACCTTCATAGATTAAATAAAGGCTTCAGTAGGAAATTCCTGAGTTGACCTAGAAAAGATTGGAGGCTACTGATATGTCCCAGTTGGAAGTAGCTGAGTGGTTTTTGCTACAGTAATCAAGTAATACAATCTGGTAAGTAGTCTTAATCAATGGTTGTTCATAGTCATAGCTGGTAATATTTAAGTTTTAAGCTTTCAACTTATCTTTCGACCTCTCTTCCAGGCTGATATACCCGTCTATAATTATGTTACATAGCCAGGAGATAATATTGACGTATAAACTGTTGTATAGAGAAGTTATCACATGGGGATATATTACAGTTCGTATTTACATAAAGGTATCATATTTTAGAAGAAGAAGAATATATATTAAGATGCTTTATACCTTTTCTTTCTCCGGATTTCTTCTATCTTCACTGCTTGCTCTGTGATGAAAGATGCAATGACCAACACTATAACCGATTGAGACACCTGTTTTTTCTTCTTTTGTGAAACCACGGAACAACACCTTATATTTTTAAAATATAAATTTATTTCAGCTATCTCAGTGGTCTTCACAAGGAGACTGCATCACGTGTCTACATGCTTGTTCTTTCTAGCCCCTCTTTCTGGCTTTGAATACATCTGCTCACTTTCGTAACCAAACTCAAACTCCTCAATCTAATTGTCTTGACCTCTTGACCTGTCAGTTCTGTTACGTTATCATCAAAAGCATGCGTCCCCTAACATGTGACCTCTGTCATGTATGCAACTGCTCAAGTTTATTTTGTTAATTTTTAACTTAGCTAATTTATGTAAACATCCTCAGCTAAACAATAACTCCCAATCTATTTTAATGATATCACTGGATAGATAGATAAATAGATAGCTAGACAGATAGATTGATAATAACTAATTTAACTTTTAACCATGTTATTCTTTAACAATTATGGCTTGCACCAGCCAATCATATTCTTGTGTGGAGGAACCTGAATGCATTCATATTCATTACATCCATAACATGTTATTTTTTCTTATGGATGAAACATTGCAAGTATCACACTCACATTTGAACAGTAATCCCAATAATCAAAAAGAAAAAATATTTCTCCAGACGCCTACAAGGTCAAGTTTTTTAAAAGATGACACATAGTTTTACGATCTTGCTAGTCAGACTTGGTAAAATAATTTAGAGAACATCCCCAAAAAGTTAGGATCTCACAAAAATTACCATTTTACATTAAATTTATATACAAAATTGATCTCCGACTGTAAATTTTAAAATATTTTTTTTCCACCATGTTTTTCATGGTATTCATATATAACTAAAAAAAAAAAGTAGAATTTCATTTTTTGGGAGAGGGGGGGTAGCTGAGGGTGTTAATCTATAAGTTTACCATTATTGTTATTAGTAGTATTACTATTAATATTATACTAGTGGGACATGTGGAAATTCCACAGGGGACTCATTCATATGTAATATGTTGATGTTGCCATTCTGTAGATGTTCAGTGTAAATGGAGATGTTCTGATATTGTAGCTTTTTTTGTTAAAAATACAAAAGTATTTATCTAAACAAGCACAAACACCCAGTAAAGCCCAGTTGTAAAATAGGCTTAAATCTGATATTTTAATTTTTGCAGATTTCATATATATTATTATAGAGTTAATGTTCTATCGATTTTTTATATAGTTCATAAGAGAAAGCCAAGAAAAACATGGGAGGAAGTGATAAAATTGATTTGAGGGATCAATAAAGACCTGTGCAGAGATAGGATAGTTTGAAAGTCAATTTTTTAAAGCCATCAAACACATGCTAGCATATAAAAGACATTAAATTGAATATGATGAGGGAATTATTTTCCTATTGTCACCATATAAAATAAAGGAAGATAATTGCATTCATCTATACAGATTTACTTCCCTTTATTTGGCACAGAAAAATAATAATTAGGAAAAAAATGGGGTTGTAGCTGTATTCGTTTATATAGACTTCTGTTTGTTTTGAGCAAAAAAAAAAGATTAAATTTAATGGGAAAAAATGACAGTTTAAACAGAAATAAAAAAAAAAAAGAAGAAAAAAGAAAAACAATTGGCAATTACATTACCAGGAAATGCCGGGTAGGTACAGCTAGTATGTTTAGATAGTATAATTTTCAGTAAAAGAAAAGAATAAAAGAAACCACAGATCTTTACTCTCGAAACAAAATGTTTGAGCCGGAATGTAAACAAACATCAAAATAGGTCAACTTTCCTCATTTTTATGGAAACAAAATCTCAGGAAAATAAATAAATAAAAAAGTAGAATTTGAGATTGACTTACACCCCCACCCTACTCTGAAAACGCGATTTATATGGTTGGTCACAGTTTAGAGTTTTGGGTTATTTCAAAAATATAAAATAAAAATTTTTAAATATGCATTAGTTTACAAATAAACAAAAATAAAAGAACAGTTTGAAAACTGTTTCTTGATCTGTAGTCTCCTTTTCAATTCCATTCACTTTTTGGTTCTTTTTTTTTTTTCATCCACAATATTATGGAAGCCCATTAGTACAATATTTAAATATCACTAGAACACCAACTATTAACCATCATATTTGGTTTAACATCCATTTTACATGTTGGCATATATTGGATGGCACTAAGAAATTAATTTCGTGGCCTGGTGGGAGATGTCCTTTTCTCTTCGCTGCAACCTCTGTCTCACAGAAGAGATGTTGCGAGTTTGTCTCTGCTTTATCATTATTTTCATGGAAAGTGTTCAACTGAGCTTCAATCTATGGTCCCCCCTCGCCAAACTTTCACAAGAAACACTAGACTAGCTGAAAACATTATCAATAATTTCCCCCACTCTTTATCTGTACCTAAACCTAAACATAGATTCCATGATCAAAGCTTCTTTCTTAGAACTGCACGCCTGTGGAATTGTCTTCCGTTTTCCTGCTTTCCAGCTGTCTATAATATGGTTGTCTTCAAGTCCAACGTGAACAAGTTTCTGATGAGCCGTTCCACTTAAGTTAACAAATTTACCGAACTTCCATTACTATCGATTACTATATTGTCCTTTTGACTACTCTACACATTTTAACCCTAAACCTTGAGTGGCCTATCGGCCTTGATAAGTGGTGACGTTTATGTAAAAAAAAAAAAAAAAAATATTGCAGTGTTTCACCATTCGCCTATCAAGACTCCAAACCAGATTTTTGTAAAGGTTTGCTCGCTTAGCTGTTGTCTTTCCAAGGTATCTACAAGGCAGTGGAGTTATCTGCCCATAGCTGGTTCAAATTTGAAAATATTTCCAATTTTGACAAAAATAACAGAAAACCTCATCATCGTTATCGTTGCATCAAAATAAAAGTGAAATCTTCAAGTAATTTTTCTTAAAAAGACTCGGGCAAAAGAAATGCAAAATAGTTTTTCCATATCAAACTTCTCATCCATTTCCATTCTCTTACATTTCCTCCACACAAACTTAGCATCTGCAATTCTCCTGCGCTTATTGTTTACCCACTGTTTACAAGTATCACAAAAAAAAAAAAATGGAGTTGTTGCAAACTCCTTTTGCAGTGGAACTTTCCTTTTTCTGATGACTTTCCAACACTACAAACATGTATCATCACTTTGACTGTAATAAGATTCACCCTCTGCCCTTTATGTGTTCCAAATCTTTGACAAGTTGACCTTCCACTGTTACACAAGCAAGCACTTTTTTTTTTTTTACATATTAGACATATTACACTTATCAAGGCCCGGAAGCCACTCAGGTTTAAGGGTGTACAGTAGTCAATGGGATAATATCGTAGTAATCGTTAGTAATGGAGATTTGATAAAGTGTCTTACTTAAGGGGGCGGTTTATCAGGAATTTGTTTATGTTAAACTTGAAGACATCCAAGTTGTAGTCAAGTGGGAAACAGGCAAACGGAAGAGAGTTCTACAGGCGTGCACTTCTAAGAAAGAAACTTTGTTCATGGAATCTACGTTTTGATTTAGGTACAGATAAAGAATGGGGAAAATTATTGACAGTGGTTTCAGCTAGACAGGTGTTTTTCTTGAAAGATTGGCGAGGGGGGACTAGAGATTGGAGCTCAGACGAGCACTTACCATGAAAATAACGATAAAACAAAGACAGGCTTGCAATGTCTCTTCTGTGGGAGAGAGGCTGCAGGGAAGAGAAACGGGCATCCCCCACTAGGTCACAAAGTCTATTTTGTACTCTGTTAAGGCAGGATAGGCTGTTTTTAGCAGTTCCTGCCCAGATGTGGCAGCAGTACTCCATCCTTGGACGTACTTGGCTTTTATATAGATAGAGAATTGCATCAGCAGTGAGATATCTTCTGGAGCGGTAGAAGGATCCTATCATTTTTCCAGCGACCTTGGCAATAGACTTTTCGTACATGTTCCATTTCAGGTCAGGAGTAAAGGTCAATCCTAGAAGCTTATCAAAACATGGAGCCTCCCCTAGACGAGAGCCATCCATTTCAATTCATGCCAGATGGGGATCAGAGTGTTGATGATGTAAAGATAGGAGCTTGGTTTTAGATGCATTAAAAGTAACCAGCCACCACTTAATTATAAAGTATTTCATTTCAGACAATCCATACAAAACTCTGGACAATATTTCTAAGAAATTTTAACATAATCTGCCTTTACACACATTTTACACATGTGTTAACATGTAGAAACCAGGAACCCAACACGTTGTAGACTCAATCACAAATGAGACAAAAAGAAGAGGAAAGAAATTCAACTTCTGTTTCAGGTTTTAAGTAAAGACCTTTATTTCCTCATTCTCCTGCCATGCGTGACTTCTCATTATGGCTGTGACGTGTCTAACGTGATAGTCTTCTCTCTCCTTTTTAGAGTCCTTTTCTTTTTCCTTACTGTGGCATCATTTCACACATGGCTCGAGATTTGCATATAGCTACCATACGCACTCTGTTACAAAATGAAAAGCAACAGATTCAGTACAAAATGCAAAGCTGTAACTATTAATGCTGATAATTTTAACACAACTCTTTGAACATTTCTGTACACTGCTTGAACAATCATCACCACACACTTGTTTGTCCCTAGTTTATGCAAAGTTTACCGCATAACATCACTTGGCACTATCAAACACTTTCTCCAGATTCACAATGGCAAAATATAGGTTCAACTTCTTACCTTCTTTTTTGCATTTGTCTCAGGATACATATAACACTACTGGTATTTTGCTCAGGCATAAAAACAAACCGCATTTTATCTATGTTTATCTGACTTCTTATTTGCTGCTCAATTATTCTGTCAATCATTTTCAGGACATGATCCATCAACTTTGAACCTCTGTAATTTTCTACATCCAGTTCCTAACCATTCACAATTCTACAATTCTAGTAAGATATTAGTCTTTCAGGGCAAATCCTATTTCTAGGATCAAATTTGCTGTTACATTTTAAATATTCTGCATGTGCCTGTTCAGTTCAAAATAACACTAACAAAAAAATATTTGATTAAAAAAACAGCAACAGTCAGAATAGGTTTGAGCAATGAATCAAGATGATTTGCTGCCTATGACGATCAAAATCTTGAACCCGTTGGCTGTCATTCGGCAGGAATGCTCTATAATAAATTACCAGCAGATGCACTAGAAAACTCAGGGAATGAAGAGAGAGAGAGAGAGAGAGAGCATCAAACACTGCGTTGCTACATCTTCAAATGTATGTCAAAGAACAACTTTGGCTCGATCAGACCATTATTTTTAAAGAAAGGTCCTGTTTAACCATTCCAAATTAAGAGAACTCCAGGGTGTCCTCAAGAATTCAGTATTAATCAAATTGAATGAAACATACAAAAATAAGTTTTAAAAAAAAAAGAAAACTAAAAAAAGTAAAAAGAAAGTAGAAAGAATGTAAAAATTGAAAACGAATAAAAAAATGAAAATGAATAAAAATATGAAAACTAATGAAAAATTGAAAACAATAAAAATAATGTAAACGAATAAAATAATGAAAACATAAAAAAATGCAAATCAACAAAAAAAAAAACAATGAAAAAAATGTAAACAAATAAAAAAATGAAAACGAATAAAAAATGAAAACGAATAAAAAAAATATAAACCAATGAAAAAATATAAACGAATAAAAAAAATATAAACGAATAAAAAAAATGAAAACGAATAAAAAAATTGAAAACGAATAAAAAAAATGAAAACGAATAAAAAAATTGAAAACGAATAAAAAAAATGAAAACGAATAAAAAAAATGAAAACGAATAAAAAAAATGAAAACGAATAAAAAAAATGAAAACGAATAAAAAAAATGAAAACGAATATGAAAATAAATGAAAAATTGAAAACCTATCAAAAAATGTAAACCAATAAAAATAATGTAAACGAATAAAATAATGAAAACATAAAAAAATACAAATCAACAAAAAAAACAATGAAAGAAATGTAAACAAATAAAAAAATGAAAACGAATAAAAAAAATATAAACCAATGAAAAAAATATAAACCAATGAAAAAAATATAAACCAATGAAAAAAATATAAACGAATAAAAAATGAAAACGAATAAAAAAAATGAAAACGAATAAAAATATGAAAACGAATAAAAAAAATGAAAACGAATAAAAACGAATAAAAAAAATGAAAACGATAAAAAAAATGAAAACGAATATGAAAATAAATGAAAAATTGAAAACCTATCAAAAAATGTAAACCAATAAAAATAATGTAAACGAATAAAATAATGAAAACATAAAAAAATACAAATCAACAAAAAAAACAATGAAAGAAATGTAAACAAATAAAAAAAATGAAAACGAATAAAAAAAATATAAACCAATGAAAAAAATATAAACCAATGAAAAAAATATAAACCAATGAAAAAAATGAAAACGAATAAAAAAAATGAAAACGAATAAAAAAAATGAAAACGAATAAAAAAAATGAAAACGAATAAAAAATGAAAACGAATAAAAATATGAAAACGAATAAAAAAAATGAAAACGAATAAAAAAAATGAAAACGAATAAAAAAAATGAAAACGATAAAAAAAATGAAAACGATAAAAAAAATGAAAACGAATATGAAAATAAATGAAAAATTGAAAACCTATACAAAAAATGTAAACCAATAAAAATAATGTAAACCAATAAAATAATGAAAACATAAAAAAATACAAATCAACAAAAAAAACAATGAAAGAAATGTAAACAAATAAAAAAAATGAAAACGAATAAAAAAAATATAAACCAATGAAAAAAATATAAACCAATGAAAAAAATATAAACCAATGAAAAAAATGTAAACCAATGAAAAAAATGTAAACCAATGAAAAAAATATAAACGAATAAAAAAATGAAAACGAATAAAAAAAATGAAAACGAATAAAAAAAATGAAAACGAATAAAAAAATGAAAACGAATAAAAAAATGAAAACGAATAAAAAAATGAAAACGAATAAAAAAATGAAAACGAATAAAAAAATGAAAACGAATAAAAAAATGAAAACGAATAAAAAAAATGAAAACGAATAAAAAAATGAAAACGATAAAAAAATATGAAAATAAATGAAAAATTGAAAACCTATCAAAAAATGTAAACCATTAAAAATAATGTAAACGAATAAAATAATGAAAACATAAAAAAATGCAAATCAACAAAAAAAAAAACAATGAAAAAAATGTAAACAAATAAAAAAATGAAAACGAATAAAAAATGAAAACGAATAAAACCAATGAAAAAAATATAAACCAATGAAAAAAATGAAAACAAATAAAAAATGAAAACGAATAAAAAATGAAAACGAATAAAAAATGAAAACGAATCAAAAATGAAAACGAATAAAAAAATGAAAACGAATAAAAAATGAAAACGAATAAAAAAATGAAAACGAATAAAAAATGAAAACGAATAAAAAAATGAAAACGAATAAAAAAATGAAAACGAATAAAAAAATGAAAACGAATAAAAAAATGAAAACGAATAAAAAAATGAAAACGAATAAAAAAATGAAAACGAATAAAAAAATGAAAACGAATAAAAAAATGAAAACGAATAAAAAAATGAAAACGAATAAAAAATGAAAACGAATAAAAAATGAAAACGAATAAAAAATGAAAACGAATAAAAAATGAAAACGAATAAAAAATGAAAACGAATAAAAATATATAAACCAATGAAAAAAATATAAACCAATGAAAAAAATATAAACCAATGAAAAAAATGAAAACGAATAAAAAATGAAAACGAATAAAAAATGAAAACGAATAAAAAATGAAAACGAATAAAAAATGAAAACGAATAAAAAATATAAACGAATAAAAAATATAAACGAATAAAAAATATAAACGAATAAAAAATATAAACGAATAAAAAATATAAACGAATAAAAAAATGAAAACGAATAAAAAAATGAAAACGAATAAAAAAATGAAAACGAATAAAAAAATGAAAACGAATAAAAAAATGAAAACGAATAAAAAAATGAAAACGAATAAAAAAATGAAAACGAATAAAAAAATGAAAACGAATAAAAAAATGAAAACGAATAAAAAAAATGAAAACGAATAAAAAAATGAAAACGAATAAAAAAATGAAAACGAATAAAAAATATAAACGAATAAAAAAATGAAAACGAATAAAAAAATGAAAACGAATAAAAAAATGAAAACGAATAAAAAAATGAAAACGAATAAAAAAATGAAAACGAATAAAAAATGAAAACGAATAAAAAATGAAAACGAATAAAAAATGAAAACGAATAAAAAATGAAAACGAATAAAAAATGAAAACGAATAAAAAATGAAAACGAATAAAAAATGAAAACGAATAAAAAATGAAAACGAATAAAAAATGAAAACGAATAAAAAATGAAAACGAATAAAAAATGAAAACGAATAAAAAATGAAAACGAATAAAAAATGAAAACGAATAAAAAATGAAAACGAATAAAAAATGAAAACGAATAAAAAATGAAAACGAATAAAAAATGAAAACGAATAAAAAATGAAAACGAATAAAAAAATGAAAACGAATAAAAAAATGAAAACGAATGAAAAAATGAAAACCAATGAAAAAACTGAAAACCAATAAACAAAATGAAAACGAATGAAAAAATGAAAACCAATGAAAAAATGGAAATCAATAAACAAAATGAAAACGAATGAAAAAATGAAAACCAATGAAAAAACTGAAAACCAATAAACAAAATGAAAACGAATGAAAAAATGAAAACCAATGAAAAAATGGAAATCAATAAACAAAATGAAAACGAATGAAAAAATGAAAACCAATGAAAAAATGGAAATCAATAAACAAAATGAAAACGAATGAAAAAATGAAAACCAATGAAAAAATGAAAATCAATAAACAAAATGAAAACGAATGAAAAAATGAAAACCAATGAAAAAATGGAAATCAATAAACAAAATGAAAACGAATGAAAAAATGAAAACCAATGAAAAATGAAAACCAATGAAAAAATGAAAATCAATAAACAAAATGAAAACGAATGAAAAAATGAAAACCAATGAAAAAATGAAAATCAATAAACAAAATGAAAACGAATGAAAAAATGAAAACCAATGAAAAAATGGAAATCAATAAACAAAATGAAAACGAATGAAAAAATGAAAACCAATGAAAAAATGAAAACCAATGAAAAAATGAAAATCAATAAACAAAATGAAAACGAATGAAAAAATGAAAACCAATGAAAAAACTGAAAACCAATAAACAAAATGAAAACGAATGAAAAAATGAAAACCAATGAAAAAATGGAAATCAATAAACAAAATGAAAACGAATGAAAAAATGAAAACCAATGAAAAAACTGAAAACCAATAAACAAAATGAAAACCAATGAAAAAATGAAAACCAATGAAAAAATGAAAATCAATAAACAAAATGAAAACGAATGAAAAAATGAAAACCAATGAAAAAATGGAAATCAATAAACAAAATGAAAACGAATGAAAAAATGAAAACCAATGAAAAAATGAAAACCAATGAAAAAATGAAAATCAATAAACAAAATGAAAACGAATGAAAAAATGAAAACCAATGAAAAAACTGAAAACCAATAAACAAAATGAAAACGAATGAAAAAATGAAAACCAATGAAAAAATGGAAATCAATAAACAAAATGAAAACGAATGAAAAAATGAAAACCAATGAAAAAACTGAAAACCAATAAACAAAATGAAAACGAATGAAAAAATGAAAACCAATGAAAAAATGAAAATCAATAAACAAAATGAAAACGAATGAAAAAATGAAAACCAATGAAAAAATGGAAATCAATAAACAAAATGAAAACGAATGAAAAAATGAAAACCAATGAAAAAATGGAAATCAATAAACAAAATGAAAACGAATGAAAAAATGAAAACCAATGAAAAAATGAAAACCAATGAAAAAATGAAAATCAATAAACAAAATGAAAACGAATGAAAAAATGAAAACCAATGAAAAAATGAAAACCAATGAAAAAATGAAAATCAATAAACAAAATGAAAACGAATGAAAAAATGAAAACCAATGAAAAAACTGAAAACAAATAAACAAAATGAAAACGAATGAAAAAATGAAAACCAATGAAAAAATGGAAATCAATAAACAAAATGAAAACGAATGAAAAAATGAAAACCAATGAAAAAACTGAAAACCAATAAACAAAATGAAAACGAATGAAAAAATGAAAACCAATGAAAAAATGAAAATCAATAAACAAAATGAAAACGAATGAAAAAATGAAAACCAATGAAAAAATGGAAATCAATAAACAAAATGAAAACGAATGAAAAAATGAAAACGAATGAAAAAATGAAAACCAATGAAAAAATGAAAACCAATGAAAAAATGAAAACCAATGAAAAAATGAAAATCAATAAACAAAATGAAAACGAATGAAAAAATGAAAACCAATGAAAAAATGGAAATCAATAAACAAAATGAAAACGAATGAAAAAATGAAAACCAATGAAAAAACTGAAAACCAATAAACAAAATGAAAACGAATGAAAAAATGAAAACCAATGAAAAAATGGAAATCAATAAACAAAATGAAAACGAATGAAAAAATGAAAACCAATGAAAAAATGAAAACCAATGAAAAAATGAAAATCAATAAACAAAATGAAAACGAATGAAAAAATGAAAACCAATGAAAAAATGGAAATCAATAAACAAAATGAAAACGAATGAAAAAATGAAAACGAATGAAAAAATGAAAACCAATGAAAAATGAAAACCAATGAAAAAATGAAAATCAATAAACAAAATGAAAACGAATGAAAAAATGAAAACCAATGAAAAAATGGAAATCAATAAACAAAATGAAAACGAATGAAAAAATGAAAACCAATGAAAAAACTGAAAACCAATAAACAAAATGAAAACGAATGAAAAAATGAAAACCAATGAAAAAATGGAAATCAATAAACAAAATGAAAACGAATGAAAAAATGAAAACCAATGAAAAAATGGAAATCAATAAACAAAATGAAAACGAATGAAAAAATGAAAACCAATGAAAAAATGAAAATCAATAAACAAAATGAAAACGAATGAAAAAATGAAAACCAATGAAAAAATGGAAATCAATAAACAAAATGAAAACGAATGAAAAAATGAAAACCAATGAAAAAATGGAAATCAATAAACAAAATGAAAACGAATGAAAAAATGAAAACCAATGAAAAAATGAAAATCAATAAACAAAATGAAAACGAATGAAAAAATGAAAACCAATGAAAAAATGGAAATCAATAAACAAAATGAAAACGAATGAAAAAATGAAAACCAATGAAAAAATGAAAACCAATGAAAAAATGAAAATCAATAAACAAAATGAAAACGAATGAAAAAATGAAAACCAATGAAAAAATGGAAATCAATAAACAAAATGAAAACGAATGAAAAAATGAAAACCAATGAAAAAATGGAAACCAATAAACAAAATGAAAACGAATGAAAAAATGAAAACCAATGAAAAAATGGAAATCAATAAACAAAATGAAAACGAATGAAAAAATGAAAACCAATAAAAAAACTGAAAACCAATAAACAAAATGAAAATCAATAAAAAATAAAAACAAATGAAAAAATGACCACCAATAACAAAATGAAAACCAATGGAAAAATGAAAATCAATAAAAAGAAATGAAAATCAATAAAAAGAAATGAAAATCAATAAAAAAAATGAAAACGAATAAAAAAATGAAAACGAATGTAAAAAAATGAAAACAAATGTAAAATATATAAACCAATGAAAAAAATAAAAACCAATAAAAAAAAATGAAAACCAAAAACGTTTAAAAAAAATGAAAATCAAAAACGTTTAAAAAAAATGAAAATCAATAAAAAAAATGAAAATCAATAAAAAAAATGAAAATCAATAAAAAAAATGAAAACCAATAAAAAAAATGAAAATCAATAAAAAAAATGAAAATCAATAAAAAAAATGAAAACCAATAAAAAAAATGAAAATCAATAAAAAAAATGAAAATCAATAAAAAAAAATGAAAACCAATAAAAAAAATGAAAATCAATAAAAAAAATGAAAATCAATAAAAAAAATGAAAATCAATAAACAAAATGAAAACAAATAAAAATATGAAAACAAATAAAAAAATGAAAACCAATAAAAAAAATGAAAATCAATAAAAAAAATGAAAATCAATAAAAAAAATGAAAATCAATAAAAAAAATGAAAATCAATAAAAAAAATGAAAACCAATTAAAAAAAGGAAAACCAATAAAAAAAATGAAAATCAATAAACAAAATGAAAACGAATATAAAAAATATGAAAACAAATAAAAAAATGAAAACCAATAAACCAAATGAAAATCAATAAACAAAATGAAAACGAATGAAAAAACTGAAAACCAATAAACAAAATGAAAATCAATAAACAAAATGAAAATCAATAAAAAAAATGAAAATCAATAAAAAAAATGAAAACCAATAAACCAAATGAAAATCAATAAACAAAATGAAAACGAATGAAAAAATGAAAACCAATGAAAAAATGAAAATCAATAAACAAAATGAAAACGAATGAAAAAATGAAAACCAATGAAAAAATGAAAATCAATAAACAAAATGAAAACGAATGAAAAAATGAAAACCAATGAAAAAATGAAAATCAATAAACAAAATGAAAACGAATGAAAAAATGAAAACCAATGAAAAAACTGAAAACCAATAAACAAAATGAAAACGAATGAAAAAATGAAAACCAATCAAAAAATGGAAATCAATAAACAAAATGAAAACGAATGAAAAAATGAAAACCAATGAAAAAACTGAAAACCAATAAACAAAATGAAAACGAATGAAAAAATGAAAACCAATGAAAAAATGGAAATCAATAAACAAAATGAAAACGAATGAAAAAATGAAAACCAATGAAAAAATGGAAATCAATAAACAAAATGAAAACGAATGAAAAAATGAAAACCAATGAAAAAATGAAAATCAATAAACAAAATGAAAACGAATGAAAAAATGAAAACCAATGAAAAAATGGAAATCAATAAACAAAATGAAAACGAATGAAAAAATGAAAACCAATGAAAAATGAAAACCAATGAAAAAATGAAAATCAATAAACAAAATGAAAACGAATGAAAAAATGAAAACCAATGAAAAAATGAAAATCAATAAACAAAATGAAAACGAATGAAAAAATGAAAACCAATGAAAAAATGGAAATCAATAAACAAAATGAAAACGAATGAAAAAATGAAAACCAATGAAAAAATGAAAACCAATGAAAAAATGAAAATCAATAAACAAAATGAAAACGAATGAAAAAATGAAAACCAATGAAAAAACTGAAAACCAATAAACAAAATGAAAACGAATGAAAAAATGAAAACCAATGAAAAAATGGAAATCAATAAACAAAATGAAAACGAATGAAAAAATGAAAACCAATGAAAAAACTGAAAACCAATAAACAAAATGAAAACCAATGAAAAAATGAAAACCAATGAAAAAATGAAAATCAATAAACAAAATGAAAACGAATGAAAAAATGAAAACCAATGAAAAAATGGAAATCAATAAACAAAATGAAAACGAATGAAAAAATGAAAACCAATGAAAAAATGAAAACCAATGAAAAAATGAAAATCAATAAACAAAATGAAAACGAATGAAAAAATGAAAACCAATGAAAAAACTGAAAACCAATAAACAAAATGAAAACGAATGAAAAAATGAAAACCAATGAAAAAATGGAAATCAATAAACAAAATGAAAACGAATGAAAAAATGAAAACCAATGAAAAAACTGAAAACCAATAAACAAAATGAAAACGAATGAAAAAATGAAAACCAATGAAAAAATGAAAATCAATAAACAAAATGAAAACGAATGAAAAAATGAAAACCAATGAAAAAATGGAAATCAATAAACAAAATGAAAACGAATGAAAAAATGAAAACCAATGAAAAAATGGAAATCAATAAACAAAATGAAAACGAATGAAAAAATGAAAACCAATGAAAAAATGAAAACCAATGAAAAAATGAAAATCAATAAACAAAATGAAAACGAATGAAAAAATGAAAACCAATGAAAAAATGAAAACCAATGAAAAAATGAAAATCAATAAACAAAATGAAAACGAATGAAAAAATGAAAACCAATGAAAAAATGGAAATCAATAAACAAAATGAAAACGAATGAAAAAATGAAAACCAATAAAAAAACTGAAAACCAATAAACAAAATGAAAATCAATAAAAAATAAAAACAAATGAAAAAATGACCACCAATAACAAAATGAAAACCAATGGAAAAATGAAAATCAATAAAAAGAAATGAAAATCAATAAAAAGAAATGAAAATCAATAAAAAAAATGAAAACGAATAAAAAAATGAAAACGAATGTAAAAAAATGAAAACAAATGTAAAATATATAAACCAATGAAAAAAATAAAAACCAATAAAAAAAAATGAAAACCAAAAACGTTTAAAAAAAATGAAAATCAAAAACGTTTAAAAAAAATGAAAATCAATAAAAAAAATGAAAATCAATAAAAAAAATGAAAATCAATAAAAAAAATGAAAATCAATAAAAAAAATGAAAACCAATAAAAAAAATGAAAATCAATAAAAAAAATGAAAATCAATAAAAAAAATGAAAACCAATAAAAAAAATGAAAATCAATAAAAAAAATGAAAATCAATAAAAAAAAATGAAAACCAATAAAAAAAATGAAAATCAATAAAAAAAATGAAAATCAATAAAAAAAATGAAAATCAATAAACAAAATGAAAACAAATAAAAATATGAAAACAAATAAAAAAATGAAAACCAATAAAAAAAATGAAAATCAATAAAAAAAATGAAAATCAATAAAAAAAATGAAAATCAATAAAAAAAATGAAAATCAATAAAAAAAATGAAAACCAATTAAAAAAAGGAAAACCAATAAAAAAAATGAAAATCAATAAACAAAATGAAAACGAATATAAAAAATATGAAAACAAATAAAAAAATGAAAACCAATAAACCAAATGAAAATCAATAAACAAAATGAAAACGAATGAAAAAACTGAAAACCAATAAACAAAATGAAAATCAATAAACAAAATGAAAATCAATAAAAAAAATGAAAATCAATAAAAAAAATGAAAACCAATAAACCAAATGAAAATCAATAAACAAAATGAAAACGAATGAAAAAATGAAAACCAATGAAAAAATGAAAATCAATAAACAAAATGAAAACGAATGAAAAAATGAAAACCAATGAAAAAATGAAAATCAATAAACAAAATGAAAACGAATGAAAAAATGAAAACCAATGAAAAAATGAAAATCAATAAACAAAATGAAAACGAATGAAAAAATGAAAACCAATGAAAAAACTGAAAACCAATAAACAAAATGAAAACGAATGAAAAAATGAAAACCAATCAAAAAATGGAAATCAATAAACAAAATGAAAACGAATGAAAAATAGAAAACCAATGAAAAAACTGAAAACCAATAAACAAAATGAAAACGAATGAAAAAATGAAAACCAATGAAAAAATGGAAATCAATAAACAAAATGAAAACGAATGAAAAAATGAAAACCAATGAAAAAATGGAAATCAATAAACAAAATGAAAACGAATGAAAAAATGAAAACCAATGAAAAAATGAAAATCAATAAACAAAATGAAAACGAATGAAAAAATGAAAACCAATGAAAAAATGGAAATCAATAAACAAAATGAAAACGAATGAAAAAATGAAAACCAATGAAAAATGAAAACCAATGAAAAAATGAAAATCAATAAACAAAATGAAAACGAATGAAAAAATGAAAACCAATGAAAAAATGAAAATCAATAAACAAAATGAAAACGAATGAAAAAATGAAAACCAATGAAAAAATGGAAATCAATAAACAAAATGAAAACGAATGAAAAAATGAAAACCAATGAAAAAATGAAAACCAATGAAAAAATGAAAATCAATAAACAAAATGAAAACGAATGAAAAAATGAAAACCAATGAAAAAACTGAAAACCAATAAACAAAATGAAAACGAATGAAAAAATGAAAACCAATGAAAAAATGGAAATCAATAAACAAAATGAAAACGAATGAAAAAATGAAAACCAATGAAAAAACTGAAAACCAATAAACAAAATGAAAACCAATGAAAAAATGAAAACCAATGAAAAAATGAAAATCAATAAACAAAATGAAAACGAATGAAAAAATGAAAACCAATGAAAAAATGGAAATCAATAAACAAAATGAAAACGAATGAAAAAATGAAAACCAATGAAAAAATGAAAACCAATGAAAAAATGAAAATCAATAAACAAAATGAAAACGAATGAAAAAATGAAAACCAATGAAAAAACTGAAAACCAATAAACAAAATGAAAACGAATGAAAAAATGAAAACCAATGAAAAAATGGAAATCAATAAACAAAATGAAAACGAATGAAAAAATGAAAACCAATGAAAAAACTGAAAACCAATAAACAAAATGAAAACGAATGAAAAAATGAAAACCAATGAAAAAATGAAAATCAATAAACAAAATGAAAACGAATGAAAAAATGAAAACCAATGAAAAAATGGAAATCAATAAACAAAATGAAAACGAATGAAAAAATGAAAACCAATGAAAAAATGGAAATCAATAAACAAAATGAAAACGAATGAAAAAATGAAAACCAATGAAAAAATGAAAACCAATGAAAAAATGAAAATCAATAAACAAAATGAAAACGAATGAAAAAATGAAAACCAATGAAAAAATGAAAACCAATGAAAAAATGAAAATCAATAAACAAAATGAAAACGAATGAAAAAATGAAAACCAATGAAAAAACTGAAAACAAATAAACAAAATGAAAACGAATGAAAAAATGAAAACCAATGAAAAAATGGAAATCAATAAACAAAATGAAAACGAATGAAAAAATGAAAACCAATGAAAAAACTGAAAACCAATAAACAAAATGAAAACGAATGAAAAAATGAAAACCAATGAAAAAATGAAAATCAATAAACAAAATGAAAACGAATGAAAAAATGAAAACCAATGAAAAAATGGAAATCAATAAACAAAATGAAAACGAATGAAAAAATGAAAACCAATGAAAAAATGAAAACCAATGAAAAAATGAAAACCAATGAAAAAATGAAAACCAATGAAAAAATGAAAATCAATAAACAAAATGAAAACGAATGAAAAAATGAAAACCAATGAAAAAATGGAAATCAATAAACAAAATGAAAACGAATGAAAAAATGAAAACCAATGAAAAAACTGAAAACCAATAAACAAAATGAAAACGAATGAAAAAATGAAAACCAATGAAAAAATGGAAATCAATAAACAAAATGAAAACGAATGAAAAAATGAAAACCAATGAAAAAATGAAAACCAATGAAAAAATGAAAATCAATAAACAAAATGAAAACGAATGAAAAAATGAAAACCAATGAAAAAATGGAAATCAATAAACAAAATGAAAACGAATGAAAAAATGAAAACCAATGAAAAAACTGAAAACCAATAAACAAAATGAAAACGAATGAAAAAATGAAAACCAATGAAAAAATGGAAATCAATAAACAAAATGAAAACGAATGAAAAAATGAAAACCAATGAAAAAATGGAAATCAATAAACAAAATGAAAACGAATGAAAAAATGAAAACCAATGAAAAAATGAAAATCAATAAACAAAATGAAAACGAATGAAAAAATGAAAACCAATGAAAAAATGGAAATCAATAAACAAAATGAAAACGAATGAAAAAATGAAAACCAATGAAAAAATGGAAATCAATAAACAAAATGAAAACGAATGAAAAAATGAAAACCAATGAAAAAATGAAAATCAATAAACAAAATGAAAACGAATGAAAAAATGAAAACCAATGAAAAAATGGAAATCAATAAACAAAATGAAAACGAATGAAAAAATGAAAACCAATGAAAAAATGAAAACCAATGAAAAAATGAAAATCAATAAACAAAATGAAAACGAATGAAAAAATGAAAACCAATGAAAAAATGGAAATCAATAAACAAAATGAAAACGAATGAAAAAATGAAAACCAATGAAAAAATGGAAATCAATAAACAAAATGAAAACGAATGAAAAAATGAAAACCAATGAAAAAATGGAAATCAATAAACAAAATGAAAACGAATGAAAAAATGAAAACCAATGAAAAAATGGAAATCAATAAACAAAATGAAAACGAATGAAAAAATGAAAACCAATGAAAAAATGGAAATCAATAAACAAAATGAAAACGAATGAAAAAATGAAAACCAATGAAAAAATGGAAATCAATAAACAAAATGAAAACGAATGAAAAAATGAAAACCAATGAAAAAATGGAAACCAATAAACAAAATGAAAACGAATGAAAAAATGAAAACCAATGAAAAAATGGAAATCAATAAACAAAATGAAAACGAATGAAAAAATGAAAACCAATAAAAAAACTGAAAACCAATAAACAAAATGAAAATCAATAAAAAATAAAAACAAATGAAAAAATGACCACCAATAACAAAATGAAAACCAATGGAAAAATGAAAATCAATAAAAAGAAATGAAAATCAATAAAAAGAAATGAAAATCAATAAAAAAAATGAAAATCAATAAAAAAAAATGAAAATCAATAAAAAAAAATGAAAATCAATAAAAAAAAAATGAAAATCAATAAAAAAAATGAAAATCAATAAAAAAAAATGAAAATCTATAAAAAAAATGAAAATCAATAAAAAAAAATGAAAATCTATAAAAAAAATGAAAATCAATAAAAAGAAATGAAAATCAATAAAAAAAATGGAAATCAATAAAAAAAAATGAAAATCAATAAAAAAAAATGAAAATCAATAAAAAAAAAATGAAAATCAATAAAAAAAAAAATGAAAATCAATAAAAAAAATGAAAATCAATAAAAAAAATGAAAATCAATAAAAAAAAAATGAAAAGCAATAAAAAAATGAAAATCAATAAAAAGAAATGAAAATCCATAAAAAAAAATGAAAATCAATAAAAAAAATGAAAATCAATAAAAAAAATGAAAATCAATAAAAAAAATGAAAATCAATAAAAAAAATGAAAATCAATAAAAAAAAATGAAAATCAATAAAAAAATGAAAATCAATAAAAAAAAATGAAAATCAATAAAAAAAAATGAATACAGAATTTAAAAATTAGTAACAAAACACAGTACAGTATATAATACACATGTATATAATCAAATAACATTATAAATAATGTAAATACCGTAACCAGGGTCCGGAAAATCATCATATTCCATATCGTAACCTGAAAAAAACGTATCCTAGAGCCCAAGTATCCCGGGGTTCTATTGTATTTGTTTTTAATTATTCAGACAAGTATATGTGCAGACTATATGTGCAGAAACCATTTTAAGCATTTTTATTTTGAACGTTGAAGTGTAAAGATTGGTCACCACATGGTGACTCAGTATAGAACTAAAAAGTAAGACAATTTTACTAAATGCATTTTTAAAGTCTAATTAATAAATTTATTCAAAACTTACCTGGATTATATTCGATAATTGGTATGGAAGGATTTGTACGATTCGCAATTATTTTGGTTGCAATTTTTTCTGGAAATAAAAAACAAACCAACATTAAAAATTTTTTAAAAAGCATCCAATACAGGGTGGAATGATAAAAGTGTCGCCCTAACGATAATGTTGTCGCCCTAAAGAAAACAACACTACAGCTTTATTTTAAAACTTTTATTGAAAACATCAATTCAGGTAACTTGATTATGCAGTAGAGCTGACATCTATTCAATCGTCAATCATCACCCCATATGACCAAAGTAGTCCAGAAGGTTCAGGTCAAGGAGGAAGGGGACAAGTGAGAGAAGGGTACAAAGCACTCCTTCTGAAGCCAAGCCTGAGTCTCTTTGGACTTGTGGGCTGGTGCCGAGTCCTGCTGCCACACCCTGGGTTTGCCAGCAGCAACCTGATTGCACCAGGGGATCACCACACTCTGCAGCACATCCAGATACATTTTGGTGTTGACTTTCAAGCCAACTTCAAAGATGTGAGGTGGCATGATGTCGCCCTCACTTGAAACCACACCAAAGACCATAACTGTGGCTGGAAACTTTGTTTTCATCACCCTGGGCACGTCCCTGTTATTCGTGGCAATCCAGTGATGCATTCTAAAGGTGCTGGCAAAGATCCTCTTGTCATAACTCGGATCGGTAGAGAGCATGAGTTGTACAGCGGTGCATCTCCGATCTCGCTTGTTGAACATTTCAGTGTCACTTTCAGACATGATAGAAGGCCCCTATCACTCTCGGGATTTGTACACAACTTGTAGATGTTCTGCAACAAAAAAAGAAAACCGCTTTTCATCAAACGGAAATGGAATCAAATTGTCTTTTCCAGGGTGATAATTTTATTGTTCCACCCTGTATATGTTGGCATATATTGAGTCCTGATAGTTTGTAAATAAATATTGAATGTTAACACCAAAGATTAACAATAAAAACTTTAAAAAGATTATACTTATTCAAGGCTCTATGGACATGTTTATCTTTAGTTAACCTTTGACAACTAAATATTTTTGTTTACTAGCCAAATGGAAAAGTTACAAACCAAACCCACATGATTTTTAGAATATGACATCTTCATTCTGTGACGAGTATGTACATCATAAAGATTTTTCTGTATATTTTTGAATAAGTGTAATTCTAAATATACAACAAATTTTATGTTGATACTTGAAGGTATGAACATTCTGATTTCTTGATTGGCTTGCTAGTGTATAGATAGAAACAAGTGTTATTTAACACAATCTTCAGTTTTAGTCACTGACAACACACACATTTTCCACAGGTTATAATCCATGTTATGAATAATGTTTGCTTGATAAACAATATTTTTTCTACAGCCTGTCAGTGAAAGAAATGCACTCACCAAAAGAGAAGTGTTTCATTATTTCTAGTGGCCACTTTGAAAAATCACTGGCAAATGCGAGTGTTTCACTTGCAATGTAGAGCCCTGTTATTACTGAATTTAGTAGTTGGTCCTTAATGAAATTTATTTTTATTTTTATTGCATGAGGAAGTAAAATAATTGGTGTCAATTTAAAATCATGATATAAGTAACATTGTTTTCATGTTATGTGCATACAAAGTCGTTCATGTTAATGCTAATTGAGTTGTTTGTTTTTATAATCTCTTATTCTGAATAGTTATTGTACGTAATGTTAACCTGTATTTTGATCTATTCTGTTATTCAATTTCAAGAAAAAAGTTGTTAAAATAATTTTTAAGCCTTAGATAGTATGTTGTTAATGTTAATATTTATGAAATTAATAATCTGTGACATGTGAATGAGTAAGCTTATGAATATAATTATGCAGTGATCAAAGATTCCATGAGAGGATTTAACTGTATTAGAGTTAAAGTGCTACTCTTTCAACGAGTTTACATATTTGGGAGAGTAATTCCAATAGGATGTATGGCACAATCATGTTGGCACACTGGTTCTCACCAGATCATCAAAGTTAAGCAACATTGAGCTTGACCAGTACTACTAGATGGGTGACCATTTGGGAAGGCTAGGCGCTGTATGTACCTTCTGGGAAGGTTGGGCATCGGGCCAGCACCCTTACCCTGTAAAAAGAACTCCTCGCTACAAAAACATCTACAAAAGTTGTAGATGGCCTATGCCCCTCCAGGGGCTCAAGGGCTATGGATGGAATTCCAATAGGATAAAATGTAACAATTATTAAACAAGGACAAACCGTACATATTGTTGGCTAGGAACAAGCTTTAGCAGTAACTGTAAATGGTGAGCATGTTGTGCATAGAAAATATTTCATTGTCTTCCTATAATGTTGAAGTTTCAAGGGAAAAATCGATATCATTTTATTAATATAGAGATAAAATAATAAGAAAAATGAAATTATCTTTGAAATAGTTTAGCAAAATACTATTTTGAGATATTTTTAATTAACTAAAAGAATACTCATTTCAGGACAAATAAAATAATCTGAGCCAAACAGCTTTGCCCTTTCATTTTACTTCAGCATAAACTTTCAGAACTCAAAGGCCCATCTTTCTGGAGCTAACACAGTTGAGATATTTACATGTTTGTCTAAAATTCTCCTTTAACTCTCAAACATTGGGTTAATAAGGAATTGAAGAACATAAATTTTCCTCTTCACATTGAACAGTATTATAGCATATGCATATTGTACTCTCTTGGTCTTAGCAGATTCAAGACAAGAATTTATCTGTCCTGGTGGAGTATCTTTGAAGGTTCCCTTTTAAAAGTTCCAATTTGGGAGAAAGATTTTTGGGGAGAACCAATTTTAGGGAGATATTTTTAGCGAGATTTGTTTTTAGGTTTAAGAGAGCAAGAAAAATGCTATATGATAAACACAAAATAATGAGTTTGAAAGTATTCATTCACAAAAGAGATATTTTATATATATTTATAAATGGAAGTTTACAAAAATATGAAAATATAGTATGCTTGTTAATATTTTTTAAAATCTTTGCAGAATAAAGTGGGTTCATATGCTGACATATTGAGGAAATCAGAGTTGATCATTTAAGGGATGTGAATTATCCACAAGTCTGAAAATTGTAACTAAAACTTCCAGAATTAATTACAACAATTACATTTGATTAAAAGATATTAATAAAAATCAATATTTTATTATAGAAAGAAAGTTCAGTGAGAAAAATCAGAAGTTTTTAGAATGAGCAAGTTTATACCTTGCAAACGATAATGAGAAAAGTTAATGAATTGTGTATACATATGTTCATTAGTGTCTGTGTGCATGTGCTTATAGCTGTCTATGTGTGAATTGAGATAGCTATTTAAAGTCTGACAGAGGGGCAAGGGAAACTGAGACAATGTAGATGTTAGCTCTGTTGTGGATGTTGGCTCAACTGTTTATTGAAGAAAAATCTGGCTTTCAGAGTGGATCAAAACATCAATTTTTATAAATTCAGATAGGCTTAGAATGTTTGTATTTGTTTTTATTAGTTCAGGCAAGTGTATTTGCTGAATCAATTGTGTAGAAATGAGTTTAAGCATTTTCATTTTGAACGCTAAAGAGTAAAGTTCTCAGTTAGGTGGAGGCAACGTGGAGAAGGGTCACTATTCGTTATATGAACCAGTGTATAGCAGTGTCAAGGAGATCTTATTTGTGCTTTGAATACCATGTTATTTTGAACATTTGGTAAGAATTTACTTGTACGGTGAAGTATCCTCATGTCAGTTTGTCCTAACAAACCCTTGTATAGAGAAATCAAAGATGTTCCAGGATGGTGCCTAGTAGATAATTAAAACTTTCCAAACATGTCCAAGTTTTATGTCCTCTTACAAAAATTAAAATCAAGAAATGATACTACTGAACATTATTTCTACAATTTTTACTCCAGTTTTAACAAAATTCATTACATGATTTTGATTCTAGAAAATGTCTAAAATTTAAAAATTGAAATTCAGAAAGTCTTGCTTCATTGGTATCACATGTTATATTAATTGTCCTATGTTCCTTTACTGTTCAACTGTGCTTGAATCACTGGTTTCCCATGTAAAACAGTCACAGCAATTACTCGACATACATTGCATACAATATGTGGGTCAAGTGTGTAAAAGTGTACAACGTTACATTGACTACGAATCAAAATATTTGCATTTTGTGAAAGGGCTTACAACCCCTCTTTCTCCCCTTTGAATAAAACTAAAAACAAGCCATATTACCCATTCTTCTGCCTAGCAGCAGTGTTGTAAAATTCATAATGATCAGTTAATTAGTTTAAAAGTTAATAGCATACATTAAAATATATAAGCATTTACCTAACTTTACATTTATTATTATTTATTCATTAAATAGAAGTCAAATTATGACAAATTGAAATATACCTAACTTTATTTTTTATTTATTTATTTTTATTTTTTTTACACAGTGATCACCACTTATCAAGGCCCGGAAGCCACTCAAGGATAAGGGTTATTGCAAGTACATTACATTAGTGTGGAGATTTGATGAAGTGTTTACTTAAGGGGGCGGTTCATTAGGAATTTGTTAACATTGGACTTGAAGACATCCAAGTTGTAGTCCGGTGGGAAGCAGGCAGACGGAACAGAGTTCCACAGGCGTGCAGTTCTAAGAAAGAAGCTTTGTTCATGGAATCCGCGTTTTGATTTAGGCACAGATATAAATATTGTCAATTTTTAGCTTAATTCATAAATAGAAGTCAAATTGTGACAAATTGAAATTAAATCGGAAGCATTTTTATACGAAAAATTGATGTAAAAAAATGAATATGTCTAAAATTATATCTATAAGTATGCGGTGATGGATTTTATACAAATATAAAAAAGAGGCAACATTTACAGGAAAGTGTAATCAAGCAGTATTCAAGTTCCTATTTACTTGCCTTCCCAGAGAGCAAAGTTAGACATGGGGGTCAGTCTTTAATGCAAAGAAAATCCAGCTCTCCAAAATGGGGTGCTGTGAATTGGAACAAAAATAAAAATTGGCCTCATCTAGAAGGATTTTTCTTTCACTGACATAAGACAGAATAGACTAAATGTAGCATCAGAACAGATACTACACATTCTTCTTAGCCAAAAAGCCAATAATATTCAAGATTGTTGTACTATAAACAATCACAATAAACAAGCAAAAATATGCTTCTTTTGTATGCATATTTTTACTAGTATATCTGATGATGGTATACTATACTTCCCCCTCCTCCAAGGAGGAGATATTGTCTGGAGAGATTGGTATTATGATATACAAACATATACTACTTTGCCCCTCACCCCAAAGAAGATTTAATGTCTGGGAGGATGATCTTGTAACAAAACAGATACTATATTGCACCACCCCTGAGTAATAGAAGTGAAATAGAATATCTTCATCACAGGTAATTAATTTTTTTCTTTAGACTTAATTAACTTTGGAAAAGGTAAGAATTCAATATTTAAGATTTCCTGGACATTTAGCAGTGCCAGAGAGGAGGTAGGAGATCAACCTGTTGCCACATGGATGTATGAGTCATGCCTGCCCCTTCTCCTCCATAGTCACCATCACCTGCTCATCATGTCAGTTGGGGTGGGGAGTACAGTTCATATAAAAGAAAAAAAGCTGAGCCTTAGCTGGAGCGAAATATCCCCCACCTGTGGTGGTTTTTAGCACTTTCTATTCAAAGTTAGTTTCAGATGTACTCCTAAGTACTCCTCCAAAGATGTCCCAATATCAAATTCGACTGTTCTGGTGATTCCTCTGGCAAAGGTCCTGGATGTTAAAAGGTCCTGATCCAACAAACTACCACTCTCTCAACATTGTAAAAGATCAAGAGGGCAACTCGTCTGACAGTGGTCACCAAAGTCTATCACAGGGGAGCAAAGGTCATTTCAAGCCAAAAGAAAAAAGAATAACAAGTCAATGACTGATCCTTTTGTATAAAGCAAATTGATTATTTATTGAAAGATTACACAATTCTAATCATTCACAAGTCTTTGATTTAAAATCCTAGCGTTCATGTCTGGATAGCACTATTGGTGAAGTCTGGCCAATTTTGAGGTTTAGTGATATCAACCCTAAGTCAAAGATCAATAACTCCTAATGGCATGGATTCGGTGAGTGAACAGAACAGAATCGTCGGAAATAATTATGCTTCACCTTATATTGAGAATTAGATGGATGTGACTCCACCCCTTTTCCAATAGAATTTAATTCATAATTCTCAATAATACATTATTGTTTCAAGTTTCCAATAATATTTACAATTTTCAATTCTGCATGGATCCAACTTGCAAGGTCATGAATGGTCAAAGGACCTTTGTCATCCTTCTTCCTTGTTCTTCATCCGTCCCAATCTCTCACTGTTATCCTAACAAAGAGGTGTTCCTCCTCCTCTTAATGATTGATCTTCATAATTATAAATGCGTTTTCTAAATTTGTGTTAACCACAATTTTTATTTGTATAATCGCTATCAAAATTTTAACCATGGCAAGTGTATTTTGGCAGTTAATTAATCATCAATTCCCATCTCATCACCTCACCCACAGCAATGTGTGGTCCTTCTGTTTATTCACATCTGATTCTGTTATTTTGGATAAGTTATCAGTTTGGTACATTTCAAAGACTCATTTATTCCTTATACTAATAAATGATGAACTTCAATGACTGGTGTTGAATTCAGTCTGCCATATTTTCTGTTTATTTATAATGTTGTTTTAATATCGACTCTTTACTGTCTATTCATTTTGATTATTGTAAAAGTTATCTTTGCCACTTATGATCAGCTACCAGGAAGACTGTTGACACAACACCTAATAACTGTCATTGTTCCTTACCATAGCATCATTAATATTTCCTTTTTCCAAATTCTTTAAGAAAATAAAATAACCAAGACTCTCTCGCTCTTATCAGATCCCATCATTCTTGTGATTAATTTGAAAGTAAGTTTTTTTTACTAAAACTTTGTGCAAACTGTTTATAGAAACTACAAGTAATTGTAAAAAAGAAATAATGACAGCTTAGAGAGAATACACCAAAACCATTAGAAAACGAATCAAAACGCAGAAATTAGAAACTTGTGATTTCTGAAAAATCTACAACAGTGTAGTAAATAATGGGTAATCAACAATCCCCCCCCCACTATCGAACAATCATGAGGTTGTTTGCATGGCAAACGAGAAGGCTAACATGCTTGCCAGTGGGTTTGCTTCAAACTCTATATTGGACCTAGCAAATCCCTCCCTCCCTGATTTTCCTTTGCGGAAAGACACCACACTAGATTATCTGAAAATCACCCCTTCTCAAGTGCATAGACACCTCAAAAGCATGTGGACCCGATCTTATCCCTGCTGTACTATTAAAAAAAATGCTCTGCTGAGGTTACTCCAGTCCTCTCCAAACATTACAACAAATGACATAACGAATCTTGCTTTCCTGACTGCTGGAAAACTGCTTCTTTTTACAAGAATTCTGGCAAAAGAACTGACTCATTAAAATATTGCCTCATTAGTCTCCTCCCACTTTTCGCCAAAATATTCGAGTTCATAATTAGCCAAGCTCTAGTCCATCATCTTACAGCTGCTAAACTTCTGACTGGTCAACAATATGGATTTAGGTAAGCCTATTCTACAGCAGATATCCCAACTGTAATCTCTGAACGCATATAAGATACACTAGACAAAGCAGGGGAGGGTAGGACGGTAGCCCTAGATATATCTAAGGCTTTTAACAGGGTATGGCATGATGATGATGATCTCAGGAAAATCAGATCATACGGTATCACTGGACGAATACTTAACATAATTAAATACCTCTTAAATAAGAGAAAAATCCAGGTTGTCCTCGATGGATATAAATGCAGGTGTACCTCAGGCGTCGATCCTTGGACCTTTATTATTCCAAATATTCATAAATTACCTCCCTGATAAAATTGCCTCTAAGATGGGTATATTTGCTGATTACACTACGCTCTATAACAGGCATGAGGGGAAAACAAATGAACACATATCAAAGGCAACAGCAGAAACACAAGTGGAAGACCTCCAATCTATAGTGGAATGGGCCAAAAATGGATGGTCACATTCAATGCTGCCAAGACTAATCTCGTTTCCTTCAATAATTACAGGAAACATTCTCACCCACCAATAGCTATGGCTAAAGATTCATTACCTGAACGTACTTCTTTCAAACTCCTCGGCTTAACATTCACAAGGAACATGAGTTGGAATAGATAAATCAAGAGCCTTGCCAAGGCTGCTGCGTCGCTGCGATGAAGGTGGGGTCTTTCTACTGTGCAAGAAGTTATTTACACCTTAAAGTATCCTATACCTCTACAAGGCTACCATTCGCCCATGTATGGAGTATTGTTGTCACATTACGTTAAATTATTATAGAAAAGTGATCCCCCACTTTTTTAAAACTAACATTTCTTCATATCTTGGAAACTACTCGTTTGCCGTAATTTTTAACGTTAATTTCGTTTTCAGCGACCCCGAAAACTTATACGAGTGGTAATTTTAAAGGAATTTTCGAGGGTGGAGTAATTCTTCATATTTACCAAAAATTCGATTATACACGGGAGTGATTATTCTATAACATTAACTTTTTTAAACCTGGGTACTAGTGCAGAGAGTGATCCGGACGTAAATAATAACGTTATTATTTTAAAAGCCATTCTTAACATGGGGAGGGTGTTTTGTACCTAGTCTATACTTTAACCTTACAACTGAATAAAAAACATATCATAAAACTTTAATTAAACTTGGAAATACGATTTAAAAAATAGCGCGGATCACTCTCTGCACTAGCACCAAAACCTGTCATTGCGTCTAACTCTGCTCTCGTAGGGAAGCAAGTAAATAGAGTAATAAAAACGAAAGGAAAAGAAAAGAGGTATTTTATTACTTACCGGCGACATCGACATCAAAGATATAAGAAGGTGACACATTCTTTTTTAGGTGTGAATATTTCTCAGTCAGTAAATCTTGTGTTGATTCAAAGGCAAGATCTAAGGTATTGTTATCATTATTTCCCGTACTGCCTTCTTTTTCTTCATTAGCACATTTTCCGTTTCTTTTTTCTGTCCGTCGCTTTTCACGTGTTTCCTTTGCAGACACAACATTGTCATCTTTCGTATGTAAATCGTGGATATTTTTTGTAAATATTGAACAGTACGAGCCACAAACAGTAATCAGCGACTTTTTAATGAAACTACTGCATCCTTTGGGTTTAATAGTTATCATTTTTATATATAAAATATGTAAATCAGTTCATAATATAATTGAATTGGCTAAATGTTGTATTTTGTCAATATAGTACGAGTAAAGCTGTAGTGTTGTTGTTTAAGTTTTCCCTTTAATTAAATGAATGAGTTATCTTTTCATTGATTTAAAAAGAAAAACACCGTTAAACTAGAATTTCATTTTTTTTTTAATCTCAAAAATGAATTAAAGCAAATAAAATAGGCAGTTAATAATTTTTTTTTTTTTTTGTACTTATGCAGAGAAGGTACCATGCTATTTTTTAAAATAGTATTTTCAGGTTAGAATTTAAGTTCTACGAATCTTTTGTTTATGAAATTGTTAAGTGAAAGTACAGAATAGTTACAAAACACTCTCTCCTCTCTGTTAAAATGGGTTTCTAAATAATAATGTTATTATTTTCAGCACGGTATTTTCTCTGCACATAAGTGCCGTTTTTTTTTTTTTTGTTTGTAAGTTTATTATAATTTATAAATGCAATTGAAAATTCATAGAATTTGAAGTAAAAGAAAATACAATAAAAAGAAAGTAAATCAACTAATTTTAAACTTTAATAATTTGAAATTACTTATTTGGTTTATTTGAATAATACAGAAAAAAGGATAACTTGAAAAGCATTTGACCTCTCCTTTTCCCTCCCGAGGGAGCTCTTGAAAATTGTATCCTAAAAAAAATAAATAAAATTCAACCTTGTGTTACAAAAATCTTTACGTAGAAATGAAAGGCGTTTCTAATTCGAAGGTTTTTAAGATTCCTTCAGTTCAAGACATCAAGATTGTAATTTTGCGACTTTTCTTTTCGAAACAACAAATATTTAAAGTCCGCATTGTAATCGAAATGTTCAACAGTTATTTGTTTTTAGAACACAACACCGGTTTTCCGTTTGCTTCATAAGTTTTTTGTTTGTTATTATTTTCACTGCACAACAAGAATAATTAAAACATAAAGAAATTATTTCTTTTCTTTCTTTCTTTCCCCCACTGGCTAATCATTAATGTTTTAATATAAAAAAATAAAATATATGTATATAATAATTATTCACTATTCAAGGTGGTAAGCGGCCCCCGGGTTAATGAACGCGCACAAATCTTTTCTTTCTTTTTTATTTAAAAAAAATATAAAATCAAATTGGAATTTTTAGGAAATGACTTTAAAGTAAAAAAAATTAATTTATCGGTTATAAAACTGTTGCTTAATAGAATAACTTTTTTCTTCCGACTGTGACTTTTTGTAGGGGACACTGACTTTAGAAGGAGAGGAGAACTAATAATAGGGCCTAAGCTGACCAACGTTCAGCAAATGGTTGGGGTGGATTGTCCAACAGTATTGGGGAGGACCAGCATGCGACACACGAAGGACACCATTGAATCAAGCACATTGTTTTGTTCTCTTTTTTCCTGTCCGACAAGAAGTCGAACTGAAACTTAAAGCAGTTGAAATTGAACTTTGGAAGAAGAGAAGAGGAAATCTAATGTATGGAATAACATTTGGGCTATAATTGTAGTTAACTCGAGAACCGAACGTTCTTTTTGATATATTAAAATGTCATGTAAGGGATTATTCGATATCCACCGATGCCTGGTATCATAGCTGTGGCGTGAGCATAGATAAATATCTCCCAACCCTTAAAAAATAAAAAGTGTCAATAAGTAGCAATACGAAGACCAGTTTCAGCATTTAATATAGAAATTTATTGACGAAAACATCACTTTTTTATATATGAGCATTTGTACTTTGTCATTACACAGGAGAAAACATGTTAGAGTTTGATTTTGATTTTATGTAATTAAATCAAACTGGACTCTTGTCAGCATTTGACCACTGTTATAATCTCTAATCTGTTAGGTTCGGTTCTCCAAGCTCTACTCATCGCCATCTTGATTTCAGGTCTTTTATAACGTCATTTTGGCGTGTAGATTTTTATATGCACATTACTGCATATCAAACTACATCCCCTCTCTGATCCTTAAAGACCACCTCAGCCAATCAAACCCTTGCTAGTCTCTACCCCAGTCAATCGGATCCCTACAAGTCTCTATCCTAGACAATCGGACCCCTGCTAGTCTCTTCCCTAGCCAATCAGACACCTACAGGTCCCAACCCTAGCCAATCGGACCCCTGCTAGTCCCTTCCCTAGCCAATCAGACACCTACAAGTCTCTTCCCTAGCAAATCAGACCCCTGCAAGTTTCTACCTTAACCAATCGGACCCCTGCTAGTCTCTACTCTAGCCAATCAAACCCCTGCTAGTCCCTTCCCTAGCCAATCAGACCCCTGCTAGTCTCTTTCCTAGCAAATCGGACCCCTGCAAGTCTCTACCTTAGCCAATTGGACCCCTGCTAGTCTCTATTCTAGCAAATCAGACCCCTGCTAGTCCCTTCCCTAGCCAATCAGACCCCTGCTAGTCCCTTCCCTAGCCAATCAGACCCCTGCTAGTCTCTACCGTAGCCAATCAGACCCCTGAAAGTCTGCCCTAGCCAATCAGACCCCTACAAGTCTCTACCCTAGCCAATCGGACCCCTGCAAGTCTCTACCCTAGCCAATCGGACCCCTGCTAGACTCTGCCCTAGCCAATGAGACCCCTGCTAGTCTCTTCCCTAGCCAATCAGACTCCTACAAGTCTCTACCCTAGCCAATCGGACCCCTGCAATTCTCTTCCCTAGCCAATTGCACCCCTGCTAGTCTTTTCCCTAGCGAATCAGACACCTACAGGTCCCAACTCTAGCCAATCGGACCCCTGCTAGTCCCTTCCCTAGCCAATCAGACACCTACAAGTCTCTTCCCTAGCAAATCGGACCCCTGCAAGTCTCTACCTTAGCCAATCGGACCCCTGCTAGTCTCTACTCTAGCCAATCAGACCCCTGCTAGTCCCTTCCCTAGCCAATCAGACCCCTGCTAGTCTCTTTCCTAGCAAATCGGACCCCTGCAAGTCTCTACCTTAGCCAATCGGACCCCTGCTAGTCTCTATTCTAGCAAATCAGACGCCTGCTAGTCCCTTCCCTAGCCAATCAGACCCCTGCTAGTCTCTTTCCTAGCCAATCGAACCCCTACAAGTCTCTACCGTAGCCAATCAGACCCCTGAAAGTCTGCCCTAGCCAATCAGACCCCTACAAGTCTCTACCCTAGCCAATCGGACCCCTGCAAGTCTCTACCCTAGCCAATCGGACCCCTGCTAGACTCTACCCTAGCCAATGAGACCCCTGCTAGTCTCTTCCCTAGCCAATCGGACCCCTGCAATTCTCTTCCCTAGCCAATTGCACCCCTGCTAGTCTCTTCCCTAGCCAATCGGACCCCTGCTAGTCTCTTCCCTAGCCAATCTGACCCCTGCTAGTCTTTTCCCTAACCAATCGAACCCCTGCTAGTCTCTTCCCTAACCAATAGGACCCCTGCTAGTCTTTTCCCTAACCAATCGGACCCCTGCTAGTCTCTTCCCTAGCCAATGTTTGGAATAATAAAGGTACAAGTATCGACCCTTGAAGTACACCTGCATTTATATCATTTATATCCATCGATGACAATCTAGATTTTTCTCTTATTTAAGAGGTATTTAATTATGTTAAGTATTCGTCCAGTGATACCGTATGATCTGATTTTCCTGAGAAGATCATCATGCCATACCCTGTCAAAAACCTTAGATATATCTAGGGCTACCGTTCTACCCTCCCATGCTTTGTCTAGTGTATCATATATACGTTCAGAGATTACAGTTGGGATATCTGCTGTAGAATGGGCTTACCTGAATCCATATTGTTGGCCGGTCAGAAGTTTAGCAGCTATAAGGTGATGGACTAGAGCTTGGCTAATTATGAACTCAAATATTTTGGCGAAAAGTGGGAGGAGACTAATGGAGGCAATATTTTTTAAAAAATCCTACTTGAATTGTACTTTTATTAAAATAGCTCTTGTTTAAAAGTGACAACTTTTTTTGCTTTTTTCAAAGACAACTGAATTTCGGAGTCCAGCACTCGAATTGCCATTCAAACTTCTGTAGAAATGAAGACAATGAAATGTAGTTTCATTCTATATTAATAAACAACTTTATTTGTCATTTTCATTGGTAGAAGGGAGAAACGAGGTTAGTACGTTGAAGTGTTCTTGTGTAAAGATAGAATTAATATATTGCCGGCTTGTTGAAGAGAGAACAGTTCATTTCACACGTGTTCATAGCTAGTAGCCGTCGGTACAAAGGAAACCGGTTAAAGGGGAAAGAAAGGGTAAAGACTTCAGTGTGTTTACATATGTAGGAGCATGAATTCAATAGTAGAGACAGGGCAAAGGGTTAGTGTCTTGTGGTAAGAAAGAGTAGGTGTGTGTGTGTGTGTGTGTGTGTGTGTGTGTGTGTGTGTGTGTGTGTCGGTGTGTGTCGGTGTATGTTCTTCAGCATGATAAAGAATGTTCGTTTGGGTACTGCACATGGAAACAAATGGGAGTTTGAAAAGAGCCATTGTTAGCTTGTTTTTTTTTACATAGGGGTCACCACTTATCAAGGCCCGGAGGCCACTCAGGGATAAGGGTTATTGCGTGTACAGTAATCAATGAGATAGTATTGTAGTAATCATTAGTATTGGAGATTTGATAAAGTGTCTTACTTAAGGGGGCGGTTTGTCAGGAATTTGTTTATATTGGATTTGAAGACATCCAAGTTGTAGTCAGGTGGGAAAGAGATGAACGGAAGAGAGTTCACAATCGTGCACTTCTAAGAAAGAAGCTCTGCTCATGGAATCTACATTTGGATTTAGGCACAGATAAAGAGTGGGGAAAATTATTGACAGTAGTTTCAATGAGATGGGTGTTTCTCGTGAAAGATTGGCGAGGGGGACTAGAGATTGGAGCTCAGACGAGCACTTGCCATGGAAATAATGATAAAACAAAGACAGGCTTGCAACGTCTCTTCTGTGGGAGAGAGGCTGCAGGGAAGAGAAAAGGGCATCCTCCACTAAGCCACAAAGTCTATTTTGTACTCTGTCAAGGCAGGATAGGCTGTTTTTAGCAGCTCCTGCCCAGATGTGGCAGCAGTACTCCATCCTTGGACGTACTTGGCTTTTATACAGATAGAGAATTGCATCAGTACGGAGATATCTTCTGGAGCAGTAGAAGGATCCCACCATTTTCCCAGCGTCCCTGGCAACAGATTTGATGTACGTGTTCCATTTCAGGTCAGGAGTAAAGGTCAAGCCCAGAAGCTTGTCAAAACATGGAGCCTCCCCAAGACGAGAGCCATCCATTTCAATTGATGCCAGATGGGGATCAGAGCGTTGATGATGTAAAGATAGAAACTTGGTTCTGGATGCATTAAAAGTGACCAGCAACCTCTTCCCCCATTGTACCACGCGCTCAAGATCAGAGGAGAGAGAATTGGAGAGAACTTTGTCATTTACGGCCTTTGATGTGTTGCCATAGATGGTCGTGTCATCAGCATAGATGTCAACGAATGATTTAAGTATGTGTTTTGGGAGATCATTGATGTAGATCAGGAAGAGAGTTGGGCCCAGGATGGACCCTTGGGGGACTCCAGCATTAATACTGTAGGCCTCTGATTTCTGCCCATCAACCACTACTCTTATGAACCTGTCAGAGAGAAATGATTTAATGATTGAGAAAACATTTCCAGTAATACCGTAGCTGGAAATCTTGTGAAGTAGGCCTTTATGCCATACCTTATCGAAGGCCTTTGATATGTCAAGAGCAATTGCCCTGGAAAGGAAACCTTTGTCAAGAGATTCACGAATGCTATGAGATATAACCGTTAGCACATCTGCTGTAGATCTTGCAGAGTGGAAACCATATTGCATATCACTAAGAAGGTTGTTTCTGTTGAGGTGGTTGACTACTTCTTTATTTAATATGGATTCCAACAACTTACTCATATACACAGGAGACTTATTAGGGGATGACTTTTCACATGAATTCTTAAATACAGGGCATACTGATGAGATTTTCTAGGGTGTTGGAAAGCACTTCTCCTTAAGGCAACGCTTAAACAGTAAGTATAGTTCTGGTTGGAGCTTTTTCAGCACTATAACTGGAATGCTGTCAGAGCCAGTTGCTTTACTGGAATCAAGGTTCTTGATTAGCTTGGCGACCTCACGCACAGATATTTGTATGTTGCATAGCGTGTTGTTTGTTATAGGAGGAAATACAGGGAGTTGATGGTCATTGTTGCATAGGGTAGAATTAGCTGCAAAGTTCTTGGCAAATAGTCTGGCCTTGTCTGATGCTGACGAGATGACCTCAGGTCCATTGATGATAGTTGGGATAGAACGCACACTTCTGTTAAGGATCCTGTCTGCTATTTGCCAGAACTAGTGGGAACCAAGCCGCTGCTCAGCTACTTTGGATATAACAGACTGAGCATATAGTTCTCTTGCATTTTTTATTACTCTTTTACAGTGGTTGCTGGCAGTCCTGAAAGCAGCTTTAGGCTCAGTACATCTATTACGTTGGTAGCTATGGAAAAAGTGATTTCTGTGTGCGATGGCAGCAGCACATTCAGGGGAGAACCATGGCTGGCTGTTAGGTTTTTGTTGGAATTTTTTGGATGGTATGAATCGGTCTATGCCTACAATTAACCATTCGGTCAGGTCTGATACTATAGAGGACACATCCTTTTTAACATGGAATGCAGAGGTAGGTCAGATATGAATGTACGGAAGCTGTTCCAGTCAGCCATAGAGTATCGATATACAGTACGGTGGAGAGGTACGCCTGAAGACTTATTACATTTCATTTTTGTCTTAACTGCTACAACAGAGTGGTCAGAGGATCCCAGAGGAGATAGAATGGAACATGAACACAGCTCAGGGGAAGTTGTGAAGAAAAGGTCTAGAAGGCTTGCATATTGACCGGTAGTATTGGGCACACGGGTGGGTTCGTGAACAATCTGAGTGAGGTCATAGGCAAGGGCAAAATCATGACAAAACCCCCCCTTGTCATCAGTCTTATTTGAGTGGGTCAGCCATTCCACATTATGGACATTGAAGCCACCACAAATATGAATGTCAGCCGAAGGATGAGCAGACAGGATGTGGTCAATTTTCTCAGATATACTCTTAAAGATAGTAACCCCACTGTTGTGGGGGCGATAGAGGGCAAATATAAATGCAGTGGTGTAAGCTAGTGCAACCCGGAAGCATATATAAGGTAAATTAGGGTCTTCTCTGGAGATATCCCTACCACATGGAAAGCCATCTTTGATGTAGGCACATATTCCATGCCCATGGTGATCTTGGATGTCAGATTTAGATGTTAAGTTAGAGTATCCTTTAATTATGAATTCGTCTAGAGAAGTGGTTGGCCCTGTGCCAGTTTCACTTAGAAAGAATATGTCCGGTTTCGTCTCCTGTAATTGTGTTTCAGCCTCTGAAAGGTTGGAACGTAGACCCCTGATGTTGGAGAAGGAGACCTGGTAGTAGGAGTCTATGTTGGAGGATGGGCTTCTAGGTTTATTCGTGTTTCTTTTTTGGAGATTTGTCATGATTGCTGAGGTTTTGGGGTTTGTGGAGCAGGTCGGTAGACTTGGTTGGAGCAGGACAGAGAGGGAAAATAAGAGAGAAAAAGACAAGAAAAAAAATTTTTGTTTTGTTTTGTTTTGTAGCACATGATAAGGTAAAGCCGTAACAATTACCCACTAGTATGGCATCAAGAGGCCCTACCAGAAACTACTGTATGGTTCAGAATCTATTCACCAAATGGCAATACAGCAGCCCCGGTACTTTGCACCTGCTGATAGGACAGCCTCCTTAGTGGTTAAACCAAGGTTCGGGTCCCTGACTATCAAGCGGGTAAGGTCAGCCTAGATGAAATGTTTACCTCCAGCACCCTTACTAGTGACATGACCACAAGGATAGACATAGAAACAGAAATTTTCCGACATCTCAGGCTACTGTTTACAAAGTACTACCGACCTGGAAAGCAGCTTTTTCTTCACCCTTTGTCAGAAAAATCATTCATTGGAAATGAGGACTGAAGGACAAAAAAGGAGCAGCAAGAGTTACTGGAGCTGCCGATAACACATCCACATGCATTATCTACTCTCCATTTTATTCAGAGTTAAGAGTTTTAGATTTCGCCTTTTATATACTCGGTGACATGATAGAGAGCTGGCTTGTGATTGGACAAGCTAGAAGGAAATGGATTTCAAATCTCAAATCGTGAGAATTAGTTCTTGCCTGTTTTTGTAACAGGTCTCAGCTGCTACACTTTTATAAAATGACGAACTTTCAAAGTTTGACTTGCATGTGCATATAAAAAATTCTTCATAGCCCAACAAATTATCACAAAGTCCGAGCTTCAAATGCATATTTAACTTCTCCATAGCATCAAATTTTTGTAAAGCCCGTAAATTATCCACAACATGACAAATTTTCACTTTGACTTTCAAATGGGCATTTAACATTCAAACAAATAAGCGTATGTTAACAAAAAATCGTTTAACTTCTGCACAAAATGTATTAAAATATTTAAAGTATGTTACATTTAAATGCTATTAAGCAGTTTATGTTTTTATTAAAATGACTACCAATTAAGTGTTTAAATAAATATGCATGCATTTTAAATTATCCATAGCATGGCAAATTTTCTCGTTGACTTCTAAATGTACCTCCAACATTTAACTGAATTGTATTCCAACATGTTCACTTAACTAGTCATGATGACAATTAAAAAAGAAAATTCACTGAATCCTATCAGGAGTTTTTAAAATTCTACGTCAATTCTCTTGATACTCAATTTTTAAAGGTTGACATGAATCATTTCAATCTTTCTCCTTCTCGACATCTCCAAACCTCAACATGACTCGTTCAATCTTTCTCTTTTTTCAACTCCTTCAACTTTTAAAATTCAATATGTATTATGCAATATTCCCATTCTCTCAACACTTTCAATTTTTAAAGTTCTTTGCCGGAATAGCTTGTAATCAAATCAAACTGAACTCTTATCAGCATTCAAACTCGACTGGCCGCCATCTTGATTTCAAGTCTTTTATAAGATCATTTTGGCGTGTAGATTTTCATATGCAAATTACTGCATATCAAACTACAGGAATTAAATGAGAGAGTTTTTCTGGCTGGAGGAAATAATGTCCTTTAAAAGAATAGGAGCAAAAGAGGAATTAAATTTCTTATTAGAATAATCAGATTCAATTAAGGGTAGATCCTTTCCGTGCAAATATGTCCGAGTCGGTTATCCAAGTAGTAATTCTGCTCGGCTCGAAATACGAGTAATGTTGAGCGGCAACTGTCTCTGGCGTATCGCTACAGTCAAAATCTTTTGTTCTTATTTATTCTGATATACTAGTGAAATATGACAGTTCAAAATAAAATAATAAAAAAACTTATGAATATCAGGTAAGAATATAAGCGTACATGAAAAATTACGGAAAATTATTGAGAAGAGTTTTAATTTTAAAAAATAATTAATTTACTATTCATATTCAACAAACTAGGAATGACAAGACCACATGACATGTTTATCTTAGTAGAAGGGAGATAATCTATTCCATGCTGGCTTGCCATGAATGTCGTTTGGAGTTGGTGAAGTCCGAACCCTAATAGTAAATTAATTTTATTTATTATTAAAATTCTACTCATTTTTCATGACATTATTTTGACTTTGGACTTGTTGCTTGTGTGCATACTCAATGTGGCCTTTACTCTTCTATTGAAGAGTACTTCAGCAAGACTAGGCAAAGCCAATTCAATTTCCTCACTAGCTTTTTTGGTGCTTCTGTTTATTTTAGTGTTTGAATTTGCCTAAACAAATCTGTTGGATTTGGGGTAATAATGTTATTTGTTTGAAACCCTAATCTGATGCAAATTTCCAGTATTTGTCGCTGCTGTAGTGAGGAAAGTTCTCAAACACTATCATGGATGGTATGCTATATTCTGTAAATATCTCTTTAGATGCAGCCACAATTTTGGAGCTTAGACAGTGTTCTTGAAGCTTCCATACTACTATGTATTTACTGTAGTAGTCAGCAATGATCAGATAACCTTCAGCATCCAAAGAATAGATCTGTCCTTAGTTAATCTCATGGTTTGGTTTGCATGACTTTTTTAGACCTCCTGACAAGTAAGGCGAGTATCTTTCCAGGTTTTTATATTGTTTGCACATGTTATGTCTCCGTTAAGCTTGTGCCAGTATACTGATTGTTATTTCATGCCCAAGATGCTCTGTATGTAACTATTCAAGGGTTTTCTGATGAAGTGGTTTCAGGATGATGATACGCTCTCCTTTCAGCAACATTCCACTTTTTACTGATAGTTCGTCTCTGAAACTCCATTATTCACTCCATTTTTGGGACTATTTTACTATATTTCTCCAAAATTTTCTGTTTATGTCTCTTTAGCAGGTTTGCATAGTGGTGAACTCAAATTTAAATTATGTTAAGGCCTTGGGGACTTTTGGGGCTAAATGGGGGGGGGGTTAAATGATGGATTCGGTCATTTCTTTTTTTGCATGGTGCAGAACTCAAAATTACATATATATATATATATATATATATATATATATATATATATATATTAAAACTGTGCCGTTTGTTCATTTTCACCAGGATTTGACGTTCCCTGAAGACTTTTGAGGCTAAATGTGTGCTGAACTTAATCATTTTTTTATGCCTCGTTGTGCACTCACGGAGCACTATGCATGCTTCACTTGTCTAAAATTTAAATCGACTTTATTATTCAAAACTGTTCTTAATTATTTATTTTAAATTAAAATATTAAATTAAATAATAAGTTCATTTTTGCATTGAAAATTACTTTTCAATGTTTCTTGTAATACAACTTAAGATACACAAGTTGTTTTCAATCTTTGAATTAATGTTTGATTTTCAATACAAAAAAAATGATGCACATTAAAATGAAGACCAAGTAAAAATGACATTCTGAGGTGTTGAAATTAAAGTTTGCCTTTGAACTGCCAAATATCATTAAATGTTTGTGCAAAAAAAAAAAAGATGTTTTTCTTCAACTTGCAACGTTCTCGGCACACACAAAAACGATAATCTTTTTCTTTTCCTGTTTCGATGTTTGTAGAAAATTTGTATTACTTTCTTCCCAATGACATGCGAATTAACCATATGTTCAAATGACTCTGAGTCAAAAAAACGAATGTCCTCGCCAATGAAAGAAATACTAGCTTTTTTATATATGCTCAAATTTGACCGTGTCTTTATTTGCATATGTTACCTTGTTGTTTCCTATCAGTCGGGTTTTGAGTTTGAGTGTCAATGACTTTTTACAATACACACATGCCACCCTTGAATGCTTGTTTCTATAACCATTGTCATACCCCTCTCTGATCTTATGATCACACAGGCAGCATCCCAGCAATGTTCGTCTTTGTCAGGTGCTTCTTTGCGATTGTGTGGTTTCTTCAGAACTGTGAGCTTCATCATGAGCATGCGCTTCTTCCTCATGACCACCTTCCGACTCTGTTTCGTTATTAGGAATCAGATTTTCTGACCCGCACTCCAAAGATGTTATGCTGTTGGAATCTTCTTCTGATGAGAGTACACTGTATCGGGAGTGCAGGTCCTTCATGTGTCAGGGCATCCCATCCACTAAAACGGCCTGTGGACTAACTATCTCGGTTACCCAACCCTGGCCAAATCTTGTGGTACAACAACTATGTTGAGCCTTCACTCACACATAGCCTCCAATTTGGTAGGGACTATGCTCAGGGCCTGCTACTGGTGGCATAACATCGATTCCTTTCACCTGGACCTCGTATTAGCATAAAGCATTGGCTAGTGAAGTCAAAGCTTACTCATTGTCTTTTGGAGTCACATTGTACCAGTAAACTGTCTCTGATAAGGAGCAGTGCATTCTAGCTATGATCCGTTTCACAGTGCAATGGCATCATCTGCTATACCATTCCCGGCCAGGTCATATGCACAGTGAAATCTCAAATTCACACCCCATTCATCTGCAAATATTCTGAGTTCTTTGCTGTGGAAGGCTGTGTCATTATCTATCAGTAGTTTGCGAGGTGGGCCATGTTCACAAAAGAGCACTTCCAGTTGGCAAATTAAGTTGTGGAGTTCTGCTGTGCTAATTGCCTTCACACTGAAAACCACGACAGGCCACAATCCATGATAGTTAGGAAATAGTAAGCGATGTAGTATGTGATGTTCATTACCAACCGTTGCCAATTGCTGCTCATGTCCAGTTTTCCTTTCTCCCAGTGAACCGGCATGTGACAGGATCCCCCGCTCAGGTCAGCAACTGACCTTTGGCCTTGGCCGAACTGTTGGTCATGATCGTCCTGTCTCTGGGAGTCCTTCACATGAAATATTCAGCGTCTCAGCTCTGTGTTGATTTCGTATGCGTGCCAGAAAAGAAAGAAGACAGACTGAGGTTTTCTAACTACGAAAAAGTTAATTCCAGGAAAGTTCAAGTTTTTACATATATATACAACGTTCAGTTCACCAAAATATCAAAGTTCTCACAAAATCTTATTCTTCGTTCTCTCGATGGCGGTCAGGATGGTTGGAGGAGGATCTGGGGCATTCTTGGAGTGTGTATTTCTGTTGAGATTCGGCTTCAATCTGTCGATTTCGACCCGGGTTGCAGTTCTTATACTAAGGTGATGGGGTGGTTCTGGTGATCTGCTGAACTAATCAGGGCCAGACACGTTTTCTGGGGAAATCCCCAGATCCATTTACGTGTGTGCACTTCCACGAATCGTCCGTTGTTTTGTAAATCTGAGACCAAGTCTCAACTGTGCATTCACATGATCCCAAGGGGTCAAATCCTGTCAATTTTCTCTACTCAGAGATTCAGGCCAACAAGTACATGATCTCGTTTCTACATTATTTGAACATTTCCTGTCATTGTTCTAAACAATAAAAATATCTGTCTGTTTTTTTTACAAAGCACAATAAACTCGCCCCTTTTTATAGGTCACCCGGCGCTGTCCGGGATTCGATTAACGTTTAACGGACAATCTCAGCATATTTACCCGATCTTACTCAGAGTTTTAGGGGATTTTAACTTCCCCAGTGGGGAACAGTATCGCTCCTCAAGACGGTTACGTCATAGCACTGGATCTACAGATAGGCATTCCACACATATTTGTATTGCCAATCTGACTGCTGTTTTTTTCGTTGTGGGGTAAACTCTTCGGACAAAATAAGCAATGCATTGCACTCCTGAATGTCCACTGTTTCTGTGAATGGCCATGATCTGGGCTGCATCTACCTCAACAACATGCATTGCACTGATCAGTGGCTAGGGTCTCACATCCATCTTCATGGTATTGACCTATAATTATAATTATTAATCGGCCATGCTGTGAATTGACGCAACTAATGTCACACCTGAAAGTCCATATTTTTTCACCAATTCTTTGAGGGTAATTAATCATCTTCTAACGAGCATCTCACTAGCAGCCTTTGTGTGGATTCGTTGTTTCCTGCTGAGAGTGTCTGACACCCAGTTGTGTACACATGCAGAGTCGGTCTTTATGTGCAACATCTTGGTCTTCCACTGAAGTGACAAATTAATTCCCTTCAACATGGCATCCAATTCAGCCAGATTAATATGCTGCACATCATTTTCAGGTCTCAGTCAACAAGCATCCTCCACCACAGTTCCATATCTTTCCAATGCCACTCCGGTTGCTAGCGCGCTGGCATCAACCCATATGTTCAGTTCCTGGCTGTTCACACACCAGTCCTCACAAGCTGGATCAAGGTGTCGTATCTGTTCTACATTGCTACACTGTGTCTGCTATCTCGCACTTCATACCTCAGAGTAGGGAGTCTTTCACCTTGTCGTTCTAACCATGTGTGATTGAACATGCTCTTCTTTTTATTACTCCACATACTACACGCAGCCATGCTGGGAGGTGCCCTACAAGCTTTCCACAAAAGGAAAATGTTGTCCATCGTGTTATGATATTGAGAATTTCTGGGATTGCATTTCTTTGTGTCACAGGACACCATGCTCTCTTAAGATTGTCAGTCCCAGTATGCATGTGCCATCCCCAAACCATTTCATGTCCTTGCATTCTAACCCATATCAAGCTAAATGTTTCCTGACTTGAGATGCATACATAACATCTTTATCAACAAAGATATTGTTGATGTAAGCAGACGTCACACGGTCCACAGCTTCCTCCTGCTACAGCACCCTGCTTCATAAGGAGGGGAGACACGTTCAAGCCAAGCCTCAAACTTGTCAGACGGTATCTATTTCCATCGACCTCAAACCATCTGGTATGGCCACAATGTCTCGTGGATTCGTACTTTGAGATACACTCTCCAAAGGTGAAGCAGTGACATGTTTGCTCCTTTTTGGTACCACTCGTGCATCTTAGCAGCACAATATCTGCATTTGCCGTGAATGAATCGATATGATTATTGCATTCGCGGTAGTCCATCACTGACTGCACCTTTACCTTATTCCACTGCCTCACAGCCATCAACGGAATTAATCCTTTGGAGTGGGGGTGGCGGGTCCAAGTCTTTCTTCTAGGTATGACACAAGCCAACCCTTGTCCATCCATGCAGGATGACTTGTGCAGTTATATCATAATGTTGTAGTGTTGGATCATCATCAATAAGAATTTTCATTCTTTCCAAACTTTTCTGATCTCATCCCACATTAATGTCATGTTCTGTTTTAGTAGATGCTGGAGTGGTGCTGCTTTTTCTCCCCAATTTGATGTAAATAGGGAGAGGTATTGAATTAGACCAAGAAATTTCTGGAGCAAAGCTTCTTTTCCAGAACTGCCTGCCTATGGAACACTGTTTCGCTGGCCTGCTTCCCGGTTGAATACAACATGGTAGCCTTTAAATCCAATGTAAACAATTTCTTGTTGAGCATAAATAACCAATTTACACCGATTATGATTACTATACTACCACCTTACATTTATTAATCATTATCCTCGAGTGGCGTTTGGGTCTTGATAAGTGGTGACTCCCAAGTAAAAAAAAAAAAATACAAAAAAGCTCTTTCTTCTTGTTCCTTGAGGTTGGCATTCTATGGTCACAACAATTTCCCTCGGATCAGGATGTATGCCCTGCTCATTGAAATCTGTCAGTAGTTCGCGAGGTGAACCACATTCACAAAAGAGCACTTCAAGTTGGCAAATTATATTATTAATATATACATGCCAAAGAAAGAGATTTGCTTCAGTTTGATGAAGCACTTTTTGGTATTGAACATGAGACCATTTTTTTTTCTGTAAGCCTCATTAATTGTATTAGATTTTGGTCATATTCAGTTTAGTTTGTCCAGCATCATCTGTGCAACGTACTTATCTAAGATGGAGTCTATTTTCTGTTGGAACAGGTCTTCAGGTGTAGCCATTTCAGCAGTTATCTTCAGGTGACGATAATCGATACTGGAGTGTCCAGTGAAAAGAGAGAGAGAGAGAGAGAGAGAGAGAGAGAGAGAGAGAGAGAGAGAGAGAGAGAGAGAGCAGGGATGTCTTTCCTTGTTGTTCCCAGGATTGTCTCTCTCTATTGATTGACGATGATTCCCAAATGGGTTGGAAGTAGTTCTTCAGGGGACAGATGGAACCAATACACCTAACTGATTGGCCAGTGTGTAATCAAAATATTGCATATGGTTGAAAGAAAATACAAACAACTGAATAAAATTAAATATATATATTTTATTCTCACCAAATCAAAAGATTTATAGCGGTAGAAGTGTCGTCGTCAGTAGCAACGAGTCTGGTTGATGTTGGTGAATTACTTGCGATAAGTTAGTGATGGCGACGACGGCGAGATATTCACAATAAGTTGGTGATGGCAATGATGGCGATCCTCAAGGAAGGTAAGACTGCCTTGTGGTCGAAGGAGGGGTTCCTTTTAGAGTTGGTCTTTGGCTCGAATCAGACCAAAGAAATATTTCACTTATTGTATCTCTGATTGGTCAGTAAGTCTCATTTTCTGATCATGTAGTATATCGTCTACTACGTTTGCATGGAGAACGCAGTTTTGTTTCTGTTCTTCGCAGAGCGTGTGTAGTTGTAATGGAAATTGTGTACGTGACTGAGATTTTAATGTGCGGCGAAATGCGTGCAATTGCACTTTCAAACAGAGTGGATAATACAGTAATTGAGTGAGAACTGTTATATAACAATTGCACTTTCAAACAGAGTGGATAATACAGTAATTGAGTGAGAAATGTTATATAACAATTGCACTTTCAAACAGAGTGGATAATACAGTAATTGAGTGAGAACTGTTATATAACAATTGCACTTTCAAACAGAGTGGATAATACAGTAATTGAGTGAGAACTGTTATATAACAATTGCACTTTCAAACAGAGTGGATAATACAGTAATTGAGTGAGAACTGTTATATAACAATTGCACTTTCAAACAGAGTGGATAATACAGTAATTGAGTGAGAACTGTTATATAACAATTGCACTTTCAAACAGAGTGGATAATACAGTAATTGAGTGAGAACTGTTATATAACAATTGCACTTTCAAACAGAGTGGATAATACAGTAATTGAGTGAGAACTGTTATATAACAATTGCACTTTTAAACAGAATGGATAATACAGTAATTGAGTGAGAACTGTTATATAACAATTGCACTTTTAAACAGAGTGGATAATACAGTAATTGAGTGAGAACTGTTATATAACAATTGCACTTTTAAACAGAGTGGATAATACAGTAATTGAGTGAGAACTGTTATATAACAATTGCATTTTTAAACAGAATGGATAATACAATAATTGAGTGAGAACTGTTATATAACAATTGCACTTTTTAAACAGAGTGGATAATACAGTAATTGAGTGAGAACTGTTATATAACAATTGCACTTTTAAACAGAGTGGATAATACAGTAATTGAGTGAGAACTGTTATATAACAATTGCACTTTTAAACAGAGTGGATAATACAGTAATTGAGTGAGAACTGTTATATAACAATTGCACTTTTAAACAAAATTAAACTTTTAAACAAAATCTAGCAGGGAAATTTATCCACGTGAGAAAATAAATCTTTATTGATGAACTACTAAAAACCAATGGCAACAACAGAATCAAGTTGGTCAAAAACTTTTTATCAGGCAAATGCATACAAATTTACTTTTTTAATAAGCAAAAAATTGTGAAACTTTAAATGATTTGTAAAAACTATTTAATTGAAAAAGCATATTTTATCTTTAATAACAAAATGAGTCATTTTACTTTTAATCTGTGAAGAATACTCTTTAGACCTAGGGTTGGGGTTTGTTGCAGACCAGGATATAATAATACCCTAACTCGCTACAAGAAAATAATGAAACGAATTGAATTGAAGGAAACAAAAACTCAATTGATGGATAAGATAAACGTGTCGTTTATTTACTGTTGAAAGAATGAATGTTTTAGATATAACATGTGTTCATGTTCGCGCGGGTGTAACCATCGTTCATTGCGGGACTGGTGTTTTAGCAAGAAAAAGGAAATGTGTGTGGTCACTATTGTTTGTTTGCATGTTAGAAGTCAGCTCCGCGGTGGTGTTCTCAGGGACCAGTAGTAGATAGAGAGAGAAAGAGTGAGAATGTGTACGTACGGTCTGTTAGCTTTTTGCCCCACATAGTAGCAAAGTGGACGTGACGCACGCGGTCGGTCCGTAGACCGACCAGCTCAAAAGCTGGGCCTAAAAGGAAGAAGCCGCTTATTGCTCTTTGTTTTATACTTGTTTCCGGTGGTCTTTTGCGCGTGTGTGGATTTCCATTGAAAGGAAGTGACGTCGTCCTTGTGTGCATACGTGTGCGCGTGTGTGAGTACATGTGTGTACGTTAGCGTGTGTGTATATACACGTGAATGTGAGTGTATGTATGCGAATGTGGATATATGTACGTGTGTGGACGTGGGCGTGTATGTTTGTGTGCGCGTATGTATATGACAAGTAATATAGCTTGAAATGTGAACGCGTGTTTTGTGTGAGACTAGAAAAGGCTCGCACAGGTTCAAATTAGGATTATCAGTTAAAAATTTATCTCGATCAAGCATCTAATAACCTTGAATCATTCATTTACTGATTAGAAAAGGCCACTTTTATATTAGATGTAAGCAAGGGCGGACATACAATCATATTTACACTATCTCTCTTTCTCATAATATTTCTCAGTACTAGGACTTACACTTGAGTCTTTGGAGGCATACAATCAATGACTTGGCCCTTTTGGCGTCACCAGACCTCTATGCGCCACTGCGTTTTAATTTTGAAATCTCATAAAAATAAAATCAATTGCTAATTTTATTTTCTTAAGACGAAATAAATATCTAGGGGAAAAGTTTTTCTTTGAAATTGGTGGTGATTTCATTTTCGAATTGGTCCGAAAGTCTCATTTTTAAAAGAATAATTATTGCCCCATTGGTGTTCCGTATTACTTCTCTTTTTCTCTCTCTCTCTCTCTCTCTCTCTCTCTCTCTCTCTCTCTCTCTCTCAGCGCCGTCATCATCCGTCTCTCACGTGACGTGACTATGCGACGGCCAACCGGAATTCTAATGGCGTCTCTCCCACTTCGGGCTATCGCATGTGTGTGTCTATGTTCGTAGAGGTGACACGGAATCCTGGCGAATATTAATTCCTCAGATTACTGTCATTAGAATCCATAATGACGAACTGCTGATACCAGGTAAAAATCATTCACGAAAACCACCTTATTAGGATTATCAATAACAACAACAACAACAACAAAAAAACATAAGAATGATCAGTTCCTCTAGCCATTTTTCGCTGATATTTTTTCCCCCTTTTTATTTTTTAATCCCACTTGTTTACTCTGATCTTTTCTCAATTAAAATATTCCACGCTTCGGTTGATTAGCGTGGTTATTATTTGCAAGACTTGTTGTGAAATGACGTGACGAGCAAACCTTTTGACTTCTCCTAAATCTGCCTTCCTCGTTTTTTTTTTTTTTTCCTCCCTCAACCCTTTCCTATAAAAACATGACAAACCTTTTTAGTTTTCTAATTATTAAACATCCATTTGTTATGTTTCCTTCGTTTTTAATCATCACATTTGTGGATAGTTTTTATTTTATATAATGTTGTATATGCATTAAAAAAAAAAAAAAAGTGTTAAGGTTTAACGAGCCTTTTATGTAAAGTTTTTTATGAGGGTAAAAAGAAGAATTATTGAATTATTGAACTTGATAAATTCTAAATGTACCTGTTTACAATGCCTTCTCACGAGACAGTTAGACACCAGGGTCGTTTTTTTAACGTGGAGAAAAGGAACAAAAATAAAAAATTGTCTCAGTCGTGAAGGATTGCCCCTTCCCTTCACTGACAGAGAACAAAAAAAATTGAAGTGTAGCAATGTAGAACAGATACGACACTTTGATCTTGGCCCAAAGGCTCAGAAGTCTGATAAATTCTAAATGTTATTTTAAAATAACCTAATCCTTATATATATATATATATATATATATATATATATATATATATATACACACACACGATTCTTCCAAGTTACGAATATTCAAAGATAAAAACCCATTGAATTCAACGAAGTAAATATATTAGTGCTCAATAAAGCAAGATTCAAATAAACATTTTTTATGTCGCTACACGATCATGACAATGTTTCGATAAATTAATTATAAATAACTAAAAGTCCCTTCTTTTAAAAATTCAAGTCCACAGTTTCTTTTTTGTTTTTTTTTTTTTTTTTTCTGGACGTGGATCCACACCCTAAGCTTACAGCAGACCACATGGAAAGCAAAAAAAAAAATAACAATACTAACAAAAAATAAAGTGCAAATGTAATTACTACTCATTCGCAAAAAATAATAAAATACGACAATTTATGAAAAAAAAAAAAAAATACTTTTAACAGAATTTAAAACAAATCGACCTTTGCGAACTAAACTTAAAATTTAAGGGTAGGGTAAAAAGAAAACAGTGCGGTTCAAATTCTGTAGAAATGCCGAACATTTTTATTTTTTCGTTTTGTTTTTCACTTTATTGTTTGGGTTCTTAATACCCAAGTAATGAAATGCAAAAAATTACAATTTAAAAAAAAAAAAAATAAATAATAAATAAAAAAATAGAAAATAAAAGAAACAATTTGCAAAAATAAAATGTAAATAAATCTGTAAGTAGTTTTTCGTTTCAAGAACCCAGGTTTCATTTTGCGTGGTTGCCTTTCGGCAATATTTCACAATATTTTCAGAATCCATATTGGCAGCCATGGGGGTTAATCTATAAAAGCACACACAAAGTAACATGTAATTGTATAATGTCTCCCATTTACTTAACTCCCCACAAGAGGGTCAGTTTTTCATTTTGGATTGTCTCGGTTTAGAAGGACAGCTCAAAAACTAACTCATCTTGTATATTTAAATTAATTATTTTAATTAAAAAATATCGAAATTGATTTAAATCAATAAAATAATTTGATTTCTCTTAAAAAAATAACAACAACAACCAAAACAAAAACACGAGTATATTTACCGAACAAGTTGAAAAGTTGACATTTTTTTTTGTCAATCGATAAACAAATCAATGAAATGTTAAGTTTTAATCGATTTCTTTTCGAAAGCCGTCTTCATTTGTGACAAAATGGAACTTAACAGCGATAATTTGATAAAAGTGTGTATATCTATCTCATTATAAACTTTATGGTATTTTTCTACGACCTGCCCCAATGTAGTATAAACACCCCTAACCACCCATGTTAAGAACGGCTTTCGGAATACCCTCTTATACTCCCTATGTTAAGAACGGCTTTCGAGGTTGGGGGGTTGTTTATTTCGAAAGATGTTCTTAACATGGGAGGTTGGAGTGTTTATAATACGCTGGGGCACGTCGTAAAAATTTACCAACTTAATAGTTTAAAAAATAAATAAAACGTGCTTCCTTCATCGTCTAATAAGAATTGTTCTAAAAATCTCATTTCAATTTTTTTAATTTGAAGTTCAAATTGTGTTTCGTATAGAAATAAGATTATTTACTTTTTTTAATCTTGAAAATCTAAGTTTAATTCGATATTTTAATCACTGGTTGCCATTTGTTTTTCTCACATAAACACAATCAAACAGTAATCTATGGCTGACTGCGATAGCTTCCGTACATTTATATCTGATCTACCCCTGCATTCCATGCTTAAAAAGGATGTGTCCTCTATAGTATCAGACCTGACCGAATGGTTAATTGTAGGCATAGACCGATTCATACCATCCAAAAAATTCCAACAAAAACCTAACAGCCAGCCATGGTTCTCCTCAGAATATGCTGCTGCCATTGCGCACAAAAATCACTTTTTCCATAGCTACCAACGTAATCGATGCACTAAGACTAAAGCTGCTTTCAGGACTGCCAGCAACCACTGTAAAAAATGCAAGGGAGCTATATGCTCAGTCCATTATATCCAAAGTAGCTGAGCAGCGGCTTGGTTCCCACTAGTTTTGGCAAATAGCAAACAGGATCCTTAACAGGAGCGTGCGTTCTATCCCAACTATCATCAATGGACCTGAGGTCATCTCGTCAGCATCAGAAAAGGCCAAACTATTTGAAAAGAACTTTGCAGCTAATTCTACCCTATGCAACGAAGGCCATCAACTCCCCGTATTTCCTCCTATAACAGACAACATGCTATGCAACATACAAATATCTGTGCGTGAGGTCACCAAGCTAATCAAGAATCTTAATTCCAGTAAAGCAACTGGCCCTGACGGCATTCCAATTATAGTGTTGAAAAAGCTTCAACCAGAACTTGTCCCCATGCTTACAAAACTGTTTAAGTGTTGCCTTAAGAAGTGCTTCCCAACACCCTGGAAAACCTCATCAGTATGCCCTGTATTTAAGAATTCATGTGAAAAGTCATCTCCCTCTCAGTACAGACCAACAAGTCTCCTGTGTGTCATGAGTAAGTTGCTGGAATCCATATTAAATAGAGAAGTAGTCAACCACCTCAGCAGAAATAACCTTCTTAGTGACATGCAATATGGTTTCCGTTCTGCAAGATCTATAGCAGATGTGCTAACGGTTGTATCTCATAAGATTAGTGAATCTCTTGACAAAGGCTTCCTTTCTAGGGCAATTGCTCTTGACATATCAAAGGCCTTCGATAAGGTGTTGCATAAGGGCCTACTTCACAAGATTTCCAGCTACGGTATAACTGGAAATGTTTTCTCAATCATTAAATCATTTCTCTCTGATAGGCTCATAAGAGTAGTGGTTGATGGGCAGAAATTAGAGGCCCAGAGTATTAATGCTGGAGTCCCTCAAGGGTCCATCCTGGGCCCAACTCTCTTCCTGATCTACATCAATGATCTTCAAAAACACATACTTAAATCATTCGTTGACATCTTGTTATGTGGAAATAGGTAACCAACCCGGAACATTCTACATAAGGAACCGAGTCACCGGTTTTCACCGGACCCTTGTAAAAAAACAGACTTCTCCCTGAACATTAACATGCTATATTTGTCTCCATATAAATACGTAAATTCTTTCAGTATTCAAACCACAGTGTATATTTATTTATTCCTTTCATGGAATACTTTATCTATGATTGTCCGAATAATAGGCCACCTTAGGACATATCAAATTGGTGACGGAGACGAGATGCGAACTCAGTAAAAAAAAAAAAGTGAGCACGTGGTGAGCGCGAAATAAAAAAGAAAAATCCTTAAAGAGTTTATATCCGATTAAGGAAATACTTCTTAGAAAGCGAAAGACGAGTATTCACGCAAGTACAAATTTTTATATTCTTATTGGCGTTTTTTTTTTTTTTCTTTGAACTTTCTGAAAAGTTGACGTCATATCGTCTTGTGTTGAAAAGCAATTCGGAGGTGTTTTGTTTTCGATTAATACGATAAAACGAATTGTACTGTGGAAATTGTTTTTCTGTCATAAAGAAATTCTTAAAAAAGGTTACACAAAAAAGACGAAAAGGATCTCTGAAAATTTGTAAACTATTGATATTTTGTATGGTGATTTTTTTTTTTTTCTCTTCGAACATTTCTCAAGTGCTGACAATTTTTTTTTTTTTGTGATGATATCTGAAGGGGAACAAAATTTTGTATACGTTGACTTTGTATTTGTGCGTTTAAAAAAACAAAACATGTCTTCCGAACAAATAACAGAGTTAACGAAAATGATAACTGAAAGCTTAATCGCTCAACAAAAATCTCAAATTGAATTTCAAAAACGGATGTTGATTCAGCAAAAACGTTTTGAATCACTCGTCTTTCAGCAAACTACAGAGAATCGTCTATTATGTGAAACTGTTGTCACAAAAATCTGAAGATGGCACATGTAGATTTTTTTCTGCAGAGGTTATAGTCAACTCTCTAGCGGAGTTCAAATATGACCCAGAACGAGGTGATAGGTTCCCTGCTTATTATCATAGGTTCAAGACAATTTTTACAAGAAGATGTGAGAAATGGTCGGACGAAGAAAGAATCACACTCTTACTTCAGAAATTAGGTAAGGAGGAAAACACAAAATTTACGAATTTGACTTTACCAAAGAAACCGGAAGATATTTCTTTTCTGGAAACTGTTCGAATTTTGTACTCGATATTTGGTGAAATAGACAGCCTTTTTCATAGAAGGTATAAGTGCTTGAACATGCAAAAAGAAGAAACTGATGATATTGTTACATATGCGGGTAAAGTCAACGCCCAGCGTGAACTATTTAAATTAAAAGATTTGTCAGTTGACATTTTTAAGTGTTATATATTTGTTCAGGGACTGACAGCATCAAAGGACAAGGATTTAAGGTCAAGAATTTTATCGATTATGGAGCAAGATCCAGAAATTAACTTGCAAAAGTGACAGAAGAATGTCAGAAATTGATAAATGTGAAAAGGGATACCACTAGGATAGAGGGAAAAACTACATCCCACATCCTAATGGTAAAACAAAAAACAGTTCCCAAGAACAAAGGAAAAAGTTTTGCGGGTTCGCACTAAAGGAAAATGTGCCCTTTTAAAGACCAACCTTGTGCCAAATGTGGTTTAGTCGGACATCGAGCTTTCCAGTGCCGAACTAAACAAAATAAACAAAAACAAAAATTTAAGTCTAAAATAAATGTGGTGTTGTCAAAAGAAGTGAGACAAGGAAGTAAAAGAAAATTGGTCAATACCAAAATAAATTGTCACATAGTGAAACTACTTTTGGATGCAGGTAGCGATATTTCAATTATCGACGAAGTGACCTGGAAGAGGATTGGGTGTCCAAAACTAGAAAAAACATTTTAAAATGCCAAAGGAGTATCTGGTAAGAGATTAAAATTCATGGGAGAATTTAATTGCAGTGTATCCCTTGGATCAAAAACTTTTTCTACAAAAGTGTCAGTTGTTCCAGGTATAAATTCTTGCCTTTTCGGAATTAATTGGATCGTTTTTGATTTATTGGAGCTACTCATAAATTCATTTTGTGAGATTGTAGTTGAAAAGAAAAATTCCAAACAAAATGAGGATTTTCTTACGGTCTTAAAAAGTGAATTCCCAGGGTTTTTTCTGAGGGTTTAGGTATGTGTACTAAGACCGAAGTGAATTTTGAACTAAAGCAAAATGTTTTTAAGCCAAAAAGAAATGTGCCTTTTTTTAAGCCAAAAAGAAACGTGCCTTTTTCCTCAAAAGAAGATATTGAAATTGAACTGCAGAAACTACAGGAAAATGGTGTAGTCGAAAAAGTTGACTATTCTGAGTGGGAAAGCCCCACTGTATATGTTAAAAAGAAAAATAAGAGGATTCGGATATGTGCCGATTTTTCTACAGGCCTCGATGACTGTCTTATGGATCATAATTATCCAGTCCCATCCCCTGAAGACATTTTTACAAAGCTGAATGGAGGGAAAATTTTCTCCAAAATTGATTTATCTTACTTTTACCTTCAGGTAAAAGTCAGTGAAGAATGTTCGAAGTATTTGTGTATCAATACCCATTTAGGACTCAAAAGGCTCCCTTTTGGTTTGGAAATAGCTCCAGCGTTATTTCAGCAAATAATGGACACAATGCTTGCCGATTTAGGTTTTGCAATCGCATATTTGGATGGCATTCTTGTAAGGAGTAGAAATGTTTATGAACATAAGGAGCATATCAGAACAATTTTGTAAAGAATTGAGGAATTTGGTTTCAAATTGAGTGCTGAAAAATGTGAATATTTTTTAAAAACAGATAAAATATCTGAGTCAAATCATTGACAGCCAAGACAGAAGACCGGATCCTCAGAGAACAGAAGCCATTGAGAGGATTCCAGCACCTAGCAATGTTGCCCAGTTACAATCTTTTTAGGGTTTAGCACAATATTATGCTATCTATATCCCAAAAATGCATAAGTTGAAAGCACCATTGAACAAATTATTAAAAAAGGAACGAAAATGGATTTGGTCAAAGGAGTGCCAAAGTGCATTTGAAGAGATTAAGAAATGCCTGCTATCTGATTTAGCACTGGCACACTTCGATCCACAGAAGGAATTGATTGTGGCCTCAGATGCAGGTGATTATGGTATAGGAGTAGTACTTCTCCATAGACTGGAAGACGGATCAACGAAGCCAATAGTTCATGCTTCCAGATCACTTTTGCCTGCAGAGAGAAACTATTCTCAAATTGAAAAAGAAAGTTTAGGAATAATTTATGCAATTAGAAAATTCCATAGATTTATTCATGGCAGGATTTTTACGTTGCAGACTGACCACAAGCCCTTGTTGATTATTTTTGGATCTAAAAAAGGCATACCCACTCACACTGCAAACAAACTTCAATGATGGAGCATAATTCTGTTGAATTATAATTTTAAAATGGAGTACATTTCATCCAAAAATATCGGACATGCAGATGGACTATCCAGATTGATTCAAAAGTGTGTAGAACCTTTAGAGGACACAGTGATAGCTGCATTAAGAAAGGCTGGACTGCTGTGCAACGGTGTTGAGGAGAAAAAGTACAAGGGTGAAAAAAAAAGTTAATCGACTGAGCCCCAGACTTAAAAATAAACGGTATTAAGCAAAATTCTCCAAGGAGAAATTGGCTTGGGGGAGGTGTTATGTGGAGATAGGTAACCAACCTGGAACATTCTACATAAGGAACCGTGCCACCGGTTTCCACCGGACCCTTGTAAAAAAACAGACTTCTCCCTGAACATTAACATGCTGTATTTGTCTGTATGTAAATACATAAATAAACTTCTCTTTCAGTATTCAAACCACAGTGTATATTTATTCCTTTCATGGAATACTTTATTTTTGATTAAATAGGCCACCTTAGGGCATATCACATCTATGCTGCTGACATGACCATGGCAACACATCTAAGGCCGTAAATGACAAAATTCTCTTTGATTCTCTCTTCTCTGATCTTGAGTGCACGATACAGTGGGGGAAAAGGTGGCTGGTTACTTTTAATGCATCTAAAACCAAGCTCCTATCTTTTTACGGAATTTAATGCAATATTACCGTGTTGGTCGGTAATTTAATGACAATATATCGTAAAAAAAATGCCCTTTGCCGAAAAAAATTAGAAACATTATTTTGTTTCAGGGAGGGGGGAAAAAAAAAAAAAGTATAATCCATCTGATAATATGGAGACGAAATGAGCGGAAGGTTCCTATTCTATAATCGAACCGAATACGCATTTATTAAATGCGTGCACGCAAAATTGAATGCGCGTGTGAGAAAAATCAACATGGCGACCGGTAAAAAACAATACTGAATACATTGGATAATAAAAGTCTTATTCTAATAAAAACAACTTGTTAGCGATAGTTTTAAATGTGACATTATTGATATTCATTCAAAAACAGACCCGAATACCCTTAAAAATCAACTTTTAAAACCTATGTCTTTACCGTAGTTGATATTCTAGTGCAGATTGACCAAAATAAATTGCTGAAAAGTTTGTAATTATACGACACTCGACCTTTTAAGAGGGGGGCTGTTTACTAAACAGCCTGTTTAGTGATAAAAGGTTTACAGTTTTCGTGTGTTTATAAAGAAAAATAAACTTAAGTTTACTTTTTTAAAAGTTACTAAACTTTATGACAGGATCCATGTTTGTTTTTTGTTTAATTTTTATTTTTTTGGAGGATTAAAAATTATATGTTTTGTAAATTTACGTTTCTGTTGTATAATCATTTTCGGATTTGAATACCTCCTTTCCCCATTAAATAAACGTTTTTTTTTTTTTCTGGGCCTTTACAAAAGTCATCAAAGTAAATAAGCCCATTAAAGACTAATAAAGGATCTTTCAACTTAATTTCATGATTATAAAATATCTATTAAGTATAAATTTTGGAAACATGAAGTTCTGAAACATTTTCGTTTTATGATGATCTCTAGGCATTATTTAAGTGATGATTATTCTTGCTATTGTTTTAATGTTTAAAGAGAGAAAAAAAAAGGATGATATTTTATCGATTTAGAAAAGAAAGGATGTATGATTTTTCTTCAAGTTGGGTGGGGTGGGGGCATCATGACTAGAGTTGTTGGTGGTACTTCTTGCCTTTTTGTTGATCTCATCTAGGCGGCGCTGCTGAGGCCGACGACATTCTTCAACCCCTCCTCTTTTTGCACGTTTCGCTATGGACAACGCAGATATGTTTCACACACTACACAATGTTCATTTTCTTTTTTTTACACTACAATCTACATGTGTGTTCGTATATTTTTGATTCGCTCTGTTTCCTTTCACAATCATCCAAAATTCAGCTCTTTTGTACGGCAAAGGAACATGACGATAAGATGTTTTTTGTTTTTGTTTTTGTTTTATTTGTATTGCAATGCAACGAACCAGTAAATGTTAAGATATTTGACTTTTTCTGGTGCAAGTCCAAAATTCAACCTGAAGAAAAAAAAAAAAAAGAAAAAAAACCCCAGAAAAATCGGTAAAACTATACAAACACCGTGACAGCGAATTAACCCTAACCCTAACCCCTAACCCTAACCCTAATCCTAACCCTAACCCTAACCCTAACGCTGTCACGGTGTTTGTATAATAATACCGAAAAATCGGTACTCATGCATGCAGAGTGATCCGTGCTGATATATAATAACGTTATTATTTAAAAAGCCATTCTTAACATAGGGAGGGGAGGGTGTTTTGTACATATTCTGTACTTTAACCTTACAATTGAATAAAAGAAAAAAACATATCATAAAACTTTAATTAAACTTGGAAATACGATTTAAAAAATAGCGCGGATCACTCTGCAATCTGCCGAAAAATCGCTGTAATGGTACCCTGGTACCGGTAAAAATGACCGAAAAACAGCTCCCTATACTTATAGGGTTTGTATTACTGTATACATAGATCCGAAAAAGTTGTCAAAAAATAAATATATAACAAATAAATGTTATCAAAGGTAAAATAAGTTACTTTTCTACCTAACTGGATAATTTTTTTAGTGTTTTTTATTTAATGTAACATTTTATTAGCTCGAAAAACATACAATGTTTACCGATGTATTTGAAAATTGCAAATGGCGGGGCAGGGGCACTCTCTGGTAAACACGGTAAGCTTGGGAAAACGAGTTAAAACTAAAAAAATACACAAAATACTGTTAAAAACCCACCGAATATATGTCAGCCTATGTCATGGTAACATATATTGAGTTTCTAACAATATTGTTGTTAGTTTTTTAGTTTTAACTCATTTTCCCAAGTTTACCGTGTTTAATTAGCAATTTTCGAATACATCGGTAAACACTATGTTTTTCGAGCCGAATAAACATGTTACATTAAATAAAAACGCAAAAAAATTATCCAATTAGGTAGAAAAGTAACTTATCTTGCCTTTACTAACATTTATTTTTTTATATAAACCCACTTATAATATTTTTTTTTGTTTAGTTTATATTTAAATTTTTATTGTGTTCGAAAGATAACAGTCCGAACTTTATCTCTAAAAGGGGGAAAAATGTATATCTAGTAAATATTAATAAATGTTATTTAGGGGTTAAGAAAAAAATTTGTTCAAATTTCAGATCCGAATACATCAACTTTCAAAGTCTCTAGAAAAATAATTATCACTTTTCTGAAACTATTTCAACGATAATTAGTAAATTAAAAATTTAAGATACCATAATAAGAAAAATGTACGTGCTTTTTAAAACTAATAATTGCATAATTATCTCCCCTCCACCCCCAAAGCAGGTTAGTTGAAAAAAAACAAAAACGAAAAAACAAACATCGACAATCATTTGTAAACACAAATCCCGCAGATTTTCACGAAAGTACGGATAACGGGAAGTGTAATAATTTCGTAATTTATTTAATTTTGTTTTAATAAAACTGGAAATGCTTATTTAATTAAAATATTCTTTTAATGTACACAAGTAAGAATTTCTTTATTTTTCTCTGAAAAAGTTTCATATTAAGTTTTTTTTGTATAAAACTAAAATTATTGATGACGTTTGTTTACCAGTATTTTCCTTAGACTTTGAAATAAAACGTTTGTGAAATGTTGTTCCAAAAGCAAATTACATTATTCGATTTATTCTTAAATTCATAAGAAATAGGCTAAAAGTAATCATTTATTAATGATTAGATAGAATTCAAATTGGAAAGAAAATGAGGTACTTTTACAGTATCGCCGAAAATGGGGACGCCATTTTTTTTCGGTCACCTGTTGTTAAAATCATAGGAAGAAATCAGTATTTTAAACTATGACCGAAGTAGGAAATAAATAACAAAAAAAATAAAAATAAAATAATAATAATAATAGAAAATTGTTTTATTAAAATTATATTTTCTTACGCAGACTTTTAAATAAATATCTTTGCAATTATATTTTGATACAATTTTATACAATAAATATTTTGGTTTGCAAACGGCGCTCGCGCTCGCCCAGTTTAAACAATTATGAATATGTCATTTTCATTTTGATTTAATAAAAATCTATATATATACGTTTCATGAAAAGCTTTCCCGTTTTCATTAATTAAATAGAAACATTTTCAATTAAACAATTACGGATATATGTTCTCTAGGGTCTGCCAAACGTCAAACGATTGTGAAAAATGGACCGCATGTTTCTGTCACGTCAGATTTGTGCTAACTATACGAACTATGGAAAAGCAGAAGCGACTTAATGATTTTTTAAAACCTTTGTTTATCTTCTTCAAACTGCAATTAATTTTGTTAGGTTTTAAGATTTACACAGTTTAACGATTAATAATATTATAAACATTTGTATCTTAAATATGAAATACGGTTTTACTGAATGTTCATTTGGTTACATACGGGGTTCCATATTTTGTTCGGTAAAAAGAGACAAACAAAATATGAGGTGGGGGAGCTTACAAAATGCTTAATATTTGTGCAATAATATTTTTTAATTGGTTCTAATCTGGCGATAAAATAGCTGACAAGAGTCATGTTTATATTAAAACTTAATATTTAAAATTTTTTTAAACAATTAAAAATTTATGTTGTAACGGAACATTTTGAAATAATGGAATTTTAATCGTTTTAATCTTTTTAAAATTAATTAATGTTTACGAAGTTTCTTTTTCTTGGCAATTCAACTGATTATAGTATATACTAACTCGAAAAAAACACTATTTAAAAAAAGCATAATATTAAGTTTAAATGAAAAACCGATATATGTTTTTTTTTCTAAACAGTTAATTTTTTGTAAGTAAAAAAAAAAACAATACTCAAGCTTAGATTGAAACCAAAACATAAAGATAGTGAGTCAAGTACATTGAACCAGCTTTCATGTTCTTTAGAATGTGTTTTCAAACTTGCTTATTCTTTACATAAGGAGCTGTCATGTTTTACGACATGCGCAGTTGTGAAACAGTTGACAAAAAGATAAAAATCCAATGACACCCCCCCCCTCTCCAAATACCAATTTTTCAATTTTGACCCCTTAGCAGCCCTTTTTTTCTGGATGAAAACTGATTAAAAAGTTTTTCACATGCCTGAATATTCTGTATACCAAATTTCAAGTTTGTAGTTAAAAAATTCATTGAGTATATAGGTTGAGAAGTGTCCTTTCCAATACTACCGATTACTACGATACTATCTTATTGATTACTTAAAGTTACTGTACACACAATAACCCTTATCCCCGAGTGGCTTCGGGGCCTTGATAAGTGATGACCTCCATGTAAAAAAAAAAAACAAAAATAAATACGTTCTCACTTTTATAGATATAATAGATTACATTTAAAATTCTCCGGCAACTGTTATCATTAAAATCACATTAAATATTTTTTTCAATTATATTTTGATTTGGTGAAAACATTGAATAAACAATACTTAATTCAATGTTTGATCGATAGTTTGAGAAATTATTATTTTTTTTTTTTTAATTAATTTCATTAACACAGACTTTAGGGCTTTTTTTTTTTTTTTTCATCATGTTCCGGAAATATTTAAAAATGTTAACATCTACGATGCTTTATTTTCATAAAAAAGTAAAAATAAATTATGGGTTCATTATATTCTGTGATCGTTAATCAAGAACAAATAGATAATAGAAAATTTCATTAAAATTGGTTGATTTCCTGAATTTTTATGAATTTTTAAGTAAAAGGAAGGACCGTAATGTTTATACATTTTGGGAATCAGCCATTCATTTTGCACATACCTATCATATATCCGTCATGGAACGAAAATGTCATATTCATAAAATTGATCAAGTAGTTGTTTTTTTTTTTTTTGTTTTCTTTTAATTAAGAAAATTAAATTTTATAATGAAGTGAGAATGGTGTGCTTTGATCCACCATATTTAATAAATATAGGGAGATAACTCAGTTCAAACTATTATTGTTAAATGAGTTGAACTTTTGTAGAAAGCTTACAGATCGTGCCTCAGGATAGTCTGATCCACCTGAAGTCCTCCTTGTTGGTTGAAGTTGTTTGTTAGCTGCAGTAACAAAGGCCTTAAATGACAAAGCTCTCTCTGATTCCCTCTCCTCTGATCTAGAGCGCATGGTTCAGTGGGGGAAGAGATGGCTGGTTACTTTTAATGCATCTAAAACCAAGCTCCTAACGTTACATCATCAACGCTCTGTTCCTCATCTAGCATCAATTGAAATGGATGGCTCTCGTCTTGGGGAAGCTTAACATGGATGGATGGCTCTCGTCTTGGGGAAGCTTTTGACAAGCTCCTGGGTTTGACCTTTACTCCTGATCTGAAATGGAACACGTATATCAAGTCTGTTGCTCGGGCCGCTGGGAAAATTGTGGGATCCTTCTACCGCTCCAGAAGATATCTCACTACTGATGCAATTCTCTATCTGTATAAAAGCCAAGTATGTCCAAAGATGGAGTACTATTGCCACAGCTGGGCTGGAGCTTCAAAAAACAGCCTATGCTACCTAGACAAATTACAAAATAGACTTCATGGCTTAATGAGGGATGCTCTCTTCTCTTCCCTGCAACCTCTCTCCCACAGAAGAAACGTTGTGAGCCTGTCTTTGTTTTATCATTATTTCCATGGCAAGTGCTCGTTTGAGCTCCAATCTCTGGTCCCCTCTTGCCAATCTTTCATGATAAACACCCGTCTAGCTAAAACCACTGTCAGTAATTTCCCCCACACTTTATCTGTGCCTAAATCAAAACGTAGATTCCATGAACATAGCTTTTTTCTGAGAAGTGCACACCTATGGAATTCTCTTCCCTTTGCCTGTTTCCCACCTGGCTACAACTTGGACGTCTTCAAGTCTAATATAAACAAATTCCTGATTAATCGCCCCCTTAAGTATCTCCAATACCAACTATTACTACGATATTATCCCATTGATTATTGTAGACAAAATAATCCTTACCCCCGAGTGGCTTCCGGGCCTTGATAAGTGGTGGTCCCCATGTAACAAAAAAAACCTTTAGCCTTAACAATAACATTAAGTACAAGTGGCAGAGCTCCCCACTAAACAAACTTCCTCTGTGAGCTCATATAAGTGTAAAAAAAAAAATTAAAAAAAAAGCATAAAAAACGTTTAAAGAAAAGTGCACATGATTAATCTTCCAAAAAGAAATAAATTGGTCAACTGTCCTAAAACGCTAGGATTGTCTTGAAATGGTGAATTATTTTGCATTTATGTGAAACCAACCCCCACTCTAAATTCTAAAATTGTTTTTGTTTTGTTTCTATCAATTCTTCAGGATGTTCGCACATAATTTTCCTTAGTCCTATCATTAACCCAAAGTCAGAGTGGCAACCTCCCCACCTTCTCATAATTGCACAAAGGCTCTCTTAAAACCATGCATAATCGCCTTTTAGAAAACAAACAAAAAACACCCAAGATTTATCTATCATAGGGAAAAGGTGTGTGTGTGTGGGGGGGGTAACTACCCTAAAACACTCAAATGATTCAAAATGGGAAATCATTTTACATTAAATTCTGAAATAATTTTTGTTTATCTTTTATTAGTTTTTCAAGTTGTTCACATTCAATTGTCTATAAAGGTAGTATCACATACTTTGGAGAGGTGGTCAGATGGGGAGGGGTAGCAGAAGGTATTAATCTACAGTAATACCAAAGAAATATTGCAATATATTCATTTTTAACCAATCCTAGATTTCGGTTTCAGTTTTTGGCACATAAAATGCATTACAACTAAACTTTGAGTTCTCTAACTTCTTTTCTTTTAATGAATACATAGCATTTTTAAGCAATCACAGCATATGTGCATTTACTGCAGATTATTTGGAAACCATTAATTTCTAGAGATTTTCAGTAGCATATTCAGATTCCTTGCACAAAAATACACTTATCTGGCAAATTTCATTGCTTAGTCATGTGTTTTAACAAAGATATAGCATTTTTACTGAAAAAGTAGCGCAAAAAATGTGACAAAACGCATATATAGAGGGGGAAATATCCAAACACGCAGGGCATAAAAATAGTCATAACTTCCTTGATTTTAATTGGATTTTAAAAATTTAAAGATTCTTTCTTAGCTTATCAAGCTCTTTCTATATATACCAATATTGAAATATTTTAAGCCATTTAAATTTTTTCATGTGTATTGCTATTTTTATACCTAAAGGAAACCAGTGAAATTTGTAAAGCCTTTTATGAATATTAATAGTTTTGAACACGCTTTTTCATTAATTTATAGGTGAGCATCTCAAAGATCCAAGGTAAAAAAAATTACCATCATTTAATTTGGTAAAAATTTCCACTTATTAACAAATTGTTGTATTGTTTCAAATGTTCAATTGATCCTGTTGAAAAATGCTGTTTTTATGACGTCTTACAAGCAGGTAGTATTGCTAATGCATCCTAAGAACACATTTTTTTTTCATTAAAAAATGGTTCATCACAATTTGCAATGCACAAAAAAATGTAAATGCTTTTTTTTTTTTAAATTAATTTTTTTTTTGATAAGAGATATTTACAAGTATGTTCACCTGTTTTTTTTTCTTTTAGTTTTTCTGTTCTTTTTATTCCTCCACCATTTAGAAGTGAACTGTAAAGACAACTGAACAATTTCATCTTATGACAAAAATAAGTTAAATACATTTCAATATAAACAAATTACATTGGATGAGATACAGCATAGGTGTTGAATGTTTTAAGCAATGGAAAACATCAAGAGGTGGAGCCAAAAACCTGGTGGAGAGACAATCTTAACAATCAACTGGATGACCCAAGTAGCCAGGGACAGATCAAAATGGGAGAAAACTAGGGAGGGGTTACTCCTTAAGGAGTGATGAGAAAAACCCTGTTGATGATTAAGATCAAAGGGGGACAATTTTTATTTTGTTGCAAAATAAATTAATTGAAAATTCCCAATGATCAAATAATGTCATCCAATCCGTTGCCAATAAATTCTTTTTTAATGCAAACACAAACACTTTTTTTTTTTTTTTTTAGTTTTACCAAAATGTTGCGGCTGAATTCACTCATAAAGTTCAATATCTTCCTTGATATTCTCTGAGCAATTTTTCCAGAAATAAATTAACTGAGTTTGCCCATTTTCTTCCATATTTGTTCATTATAAGTAGGACTATGACAACAGCATAGTCTTTTCATTGTTTTGACTCTCTAGTGTGTATCTGTTGATATCTTATATGCTTTTATATAGAGTGATGTGGTTCTTGGTTGATTAACTGTGCCTGTATCGGATATATACTCAAGAGTCAAGACAATGATAAGAATATTCCTTTGTCATAGTCCTAATTATAAGTTTAAAATGTGTATCGTCTAAAGAGTTAATTTGGGATCCAATTTCTAAGTTAGCAAGTATGCTTGTTTTTATTTTGTGTGTTCTCCACAGTTAAACATTTTACAAATTTTAGATACTTAAACAAATCTGATGTGTGCTATGAATAGTTGAATAAAGCAAAGCAAGTCTTATTGTGGCCATTTGGGTATGAATAGCGCATGCATCGTTACCAAATCGAGGCCAACACACATGTAAGATTTGTACCTAGAGGATTGATATAAAAGCAGCTCTCTCAATCTTCCTATCTCTTTCATTCTCTAATAGATAATATTTTGTGACAAGCATACATGGAAGCACCCGAGAACGGTGCGTGTATGCTCTCACTGAATACCCCTTGGGGTACAAGAACGATATAAGGCTGGCACCAAGTCATTTGTCTGGTTTCAGAGGTTGCTCATAGTCTGTGTCAACATTATCATTCGAATTCAAATTGGTACTACTGGTCATGTCAACGTTATCGTTTGTGTTTGTATTGGCATTACTGTTTGAGTCTGTGTTAGCATCATTGCTGGAATCTGTATCGATGTTACTGTTGCGTGTGTGTTGACGACCGTTCTAAGTAAAGCGTCCTTTTGCATTTTTCTTTTAACACAAGCTATTTCGTTACAAATGTTTGCTCCTTGCTACAATAGTCTAGCATTAGTTCGTAATTTCCAGCACTATCCATTTTGGTTTGGGGCTGGTCGATGTGGCAGACGAGTTATTGCACACTCTTTAGCAAATTCTGACTGTTGGGTGAGTGTCAGCAATTGTTCTAAGTCAAAAGTTCTTTTTGCTTTTTTTTTTTTTTTTTTTTTTTTTTTACTTATTTCATCAGTTTTCCCTCAACATTCTAAACTGTTTATGTTTATCTATTTTTCCTTTTATTTATTTTTTTATTTTATATCTCATATATATTTCATTCGTTTTCCAGATTAACACTTTATTCTTACCATGGAAGAGAACTTACCTGAGAATCAGATTGAACTTCCGAACAGTTTATCCAATGTTATTCATCACAAAATGAATGCACAAACTCAACAGGAAGCTTCTCCTTATCTGGCTGAAAGGCCATCATTAAACCCAGTGAACCCTTCCTCGGCTCCCTTAAAAGAGTCTTCTAAGGAGTGTAATATGCACCTCCTCGCAAATGCAGTGGACCATGTTATGTACCATCCTCCCATCAGTACAACCGATGCAAATCTTGCTAACATGCCAGCAGCACCTGTCCAACAGCAACATGAGATTATCTCAACTCCTACCAGTAGTGGTAGTTCATCTCCGTTTCATCCACCGGCTATTATGGCTACCTGTAAAGAAAATTCACTGGCCACCACCACTACCACCACCACAAGTCACACAATGAACATCGGAGTTGGTCTTGTCCCAGTACAGAATTATTCTTCACAAGTCCAGATATCCAACAGTTCGACACCTTCATCTAACTACTTACCTTCGGAATCAAGTCATACAGTACTTCCCTCAGTAAGTTCTATGCAGGATGGTGTCGGCTCTAAATCTATGACCCCAAGTTCTATGTCTCTACCCAATCATATTGTACATTCTGCATCCAGTTTTTATGTGTCCGACAGTATCACAGAATCTCCAAGTAGTTCACAGTACGTGGTTGGTACTACACCTAGTTCAGTCTTCTCTCCCGCAGCTGGTACTATCCACCGTCCCTCTAATTCTATGCAAGGTAGTGTTACTACTACTACTACTACTACTCTTCAGCCTTCCTCTAGCGAATTAACAAAATCATCATCTTCTTTAGCACAAAAAGATTCACCAGTAATGCCAAGTGGCAGCAATGTCTTGCCAGCTGAAACTACTGCTCCAGCTGTTACGAACAACATCCCCCTACCAGCATCCGATCCATTGTATATCCCGATGTCTTCACTGCAATCAAACGTGATGATGTCATCCTCATCTCCCCAGTTTCAGATTCCATCTAGTTCTGTTATTTGTGAGCACAAAGCTAGCACTTCCTCTCCTTCGGTTGACGCAATGTTTGGAGTAAGTAGTTCCTTTGAAAATCAAGCCACTATGATAGGGCCTGCAAGTCCGTCAAGTGCTTCTGTATCAACATCTAAGAAAGCTAACTTGTACAGTTCTGATAGCTCGAGCCTCAATGTAACAGCAGTACCTCAACATCTCAACACCGGGGAAAATGGACCAACAAGTTCAGTATCGACCCATAACACTCTTCATTCTACGACTGGATCTCAAGATTATTCCAAACCAAATATTTTCTCGCAACCAAGCAGTACCATGCTCAGTCAGGGTGATGCTGCCAGTAACTGCTCTAGTTCAATGCCTGAATCTCTTCAACTTTCTTCAACAGAAAATAATTACCCTCTTAGTCATAGTGACTCGCCATCTGGCCCTAGTAGCTCAGAACTTTCATCAGTACAAGTTCCTAGTAGTTCTTTTAATACTCTTGATAATAAACCTAATTCAGAATTGTTAAATAATGACAAGTCAGCATTTTCCAATTGCGACGAAACAGCAGATAATAGAAATATGGTATCAGGATCTACAGACTCCCATGTTCAACTTGATTCTGGTAGTCTTTTAGGATCTAGTAAAGATGCATCAACAGATGCTGTTAGTTTAAACTCTCATATTACAAAGGATCAGCTAGATAAAACAAAAACATCTGCATCAAGTAGTGATGTGAGTAATACGAACTTACAAAAAGTCACATCTGGATCAGGCGACAAGGTAACGTCTGCATCTGGAGATAAAGTAATATTTGGATTTGAGAGCAATGTAATTAATGAAACCAAAGCAGACTCTGACAAAGGAATAAGTACATCTGGACTGTCTGACGAAACTAATTCTCTTCCAGTTAATGTTTCTCTTGAGGTTGAACAAGTTACATCTGGATGCGGAAATGTATCTACCGGAACTTGTGTTACATCTGTTGCTAACGATCTCATCTCGGAAAAAAACACACCTGCACACAAAACGGCTCTATCTATCCCTGGTCAAGTTACATCTAGTCCAGAATGGAATGAAAATTATGTTAATTCTGGTAGGAAAGAACTGTCTGTTTCTGGAAGCACTGATTCTAATTATGTCACATCTGGTACAAATATTTCTTTCAAACAAGTGTGTCTCTCTTCGGAGGCAAATAATTGCAGTGCAGTTTTGGAATCTACTAACATAACGTCTGACACTAATAATGTCTCATCAGGTTACGAACTTTCCACTAATGATAACGATTCCTGCAGCTCCAACTCTGCCAGTTCTTCCAGAGAAACAAAATCTTTTGCAGATTGTAGCAATTCTGTTTTGGAGTCAGATTCCCAAATAACAAATTTGGACCGTTCCAATGTTTCCAGCAGTTTAATAAAAAATGACCAAGACTCTTTGAGCTCCTCGCTTTCTGGTATGGATGCAAATTATGCGAACAATGTTGAAAATTCCCTCCATAGAAAAGAATTGTTGAAAGAAAAGATGAATTTTGGTGACGATGCAAACTCTCCGATGAAAGCAGATAGTTCCAGCAGCTCCCTCAAGATGAAACCCCTCGTTCAAAACTCTGTTTCTAAGGATGACAACTCCTGTACTTCAACAATAACAGACCTTGATACAAATTGTCAGAAAAGTGAAACCAAAAATGAAATGGATGGTACAAAATCTGATATGAACATATTGGACTCTAAAGCAAATAACACGATTGGCGATTCAGCTTCATCTGAAATCCAAAAGAATGAAGATGATGCTGGTCCTGCACTCAAGAAAGCAAAAATCGCTGAAATACCCGAGAGTAAAGATAATTTAATTGAAATGGAAAGTTCCAAAATAAAAGTTGAGATGGAGTTAGCAAGTACTGGCTCTCCTTTACCTGATAATGCAACTGAACAGGGCAAGAAGGAAGTCAACGAGAAATCCAGCCCCCCAAAAAAGGCTGTTAAATGTGCTGACACCAGCACTGACCTGGGGCCTGATGAAGTAAGTCCTGGCAAATGTCAAAAGCGAAAACGGTCCCAGAGTCCTGTCAGTTCTTCCCTTGGCGAACCACGCCGGTCAAGTAGGCAGTCAAAATCAAAATTTAATGTTGTGGAAGTACTTGGTATTGGTGTGAGTGTTGACCACAATTTGGAAGATGAAAGAGTCCCGATTAAGCAGGTGGCTCGTTCACCTGCTGTCGTTGCAGATTCATCTTTCTCGGGTAACATCAAAGATGAAGTTCTGAACGTAACGGACAAACAAATAGAGGATATGTTCAACAACTCCTTTGGTGAGTTAATCTTAACGTCTACTCTAATAATACCAATTGTGTATATCTTCTTTATTTTTCTTTACTCTTTTTCAATTCAAGGGGCTACTATTTGGGATTGCATCTAGCAGGAGACTCTGGGGATCTGAGCAGCTAGATGTCTGTTCACATTACATTTAAACTTCAGCAGGTTAGTACAATCAGGGAAACAGGGAGGGGATTCTATAGTCTAAGCTGAGGTAAGAAATTATTAGAGTAGAAGGCTTTCCGATGGTGAAGGGGCAAGATTTTGCTGCTTGTCAAGTTAGTCAAGAGTATATATATCAGGGGGGGCACAAGTGCTATGAGTTCATCAGAACACATTCCATCAAAGTACTTGTAAAAGTGGCACAGGGATGTGGCGATGGGACAGAAGTTGGAGCTTGGCTGACAGTTTTGGACGGATTTGAGACTTTGGGAGTAGTGGGGCTATCTAAGAGTTAGAACAGTGGTATATGTACCAACCCAGATATGTCAAAAATACTCCATACATGGGCGAATTGCGGCTTTGTAAAGATAAAGAATGATCTCTGGTGTGAGTAATTTTCTAGCATGGTAGAGGGAGTCCACCTTTTTTGTAGCAGCCTTTGCAATGTCCTCAATAGATTGGTAGAGAACAGGTAAAATTAATTCTCCAAACATAATCGTTTTGCATCACTTTCATGCCTCCTTGCAAAAAGACGGAAAAATTGGAATGTTTTGGTGTATCAAAATCAAAAAAGAAATTGTGTCAATTTTATGATCCTAAAAACAATTCTTTCAATTTATTTTTTAGTGTGTTTTTGTTTAAAAATTAAATCTTCCATGACTAGTATTGATGAAAAAAATGATAAATATTTATTGATTTTTAAACTAGCAATAAAATAAAAAAAAATCTATATAATTTCCCAAATGTATTTTTATGTTTGCAGTAACATGCATATATTACATCGGTTTTTATAGTAGTCTGGAAAATAATAATAAAAAGAGACTCTACAGCTAAATATTTACAGATTTTAGAAGAATTGGAATCGGTAACTGTATCAGAATTAGAAAAAATACTGGAATCAGTATAATAAACGTACATTCCATGAACAAAGCTTCTTTCTTACAACTGCACATCTGTGGAACTCTCTTCCATTTGCCTGCTTTCCAGCTGATTACAATATAATCGTCTTCAAGTCTAATGTAAACAAGTTCTTGATTAGCCGTTCCCTTTAAATAATCCAATTTACCAAATTTCCACTACTAATGATTACTATGATATTGTCCCATTGACTACTGTACACGCTTTAACCCTTATCCTCGAGTGGCCTCTGGGTCTTGATAAGTGGTGACTCCTATGTAAAAAAAAAATCATCCCATCACATAAGACATACATGTATATTTTGTGTGTATATAAATGTGTAGAATCCGCCAACAAGAAAAAATAACTAAAGATTTACTGACATTTTATTTAAACAAACCTTATTGAATTTCAGTGCACACATATGTGCCAAGATCCTTTGACGTTTGAGTTAAGATCAAAATGTAGTATATTGGAAGGCCATCTTTTATGGCAAGATAGACGAGGTTGGTAGAACTAGAAGATTGGAGAGGTGTGAGAACAGCTTGGCCAATCCTCTGGCTAGATGCAAGGTTGTTGAGAGGTTTCATGCTGATTATCAAGCGCAGGAGGTATGGATGTCCCTATCTACACAGATACTTATTTGTAATTGTATATTAGTAAAGGTGACCTAAACATTCCACTTATTTATCCAATTATTTATCCAGCAAGCGTAGTAACTGGGAGTAGCTTAGATCAGAAGCTCTTCTTCAAGTAGGGTCAACATCTCACACTAGATAAAGGCAAAGTAAAGACATGCTTAGAAGAGAAATCAACCCAGGTGGTGGCTGGAAGAATACTGTAGGTATAGAACTAGCTAAGCAGGACCTACCACATAAGGCTAGCAAGCAATATGAGTCCAAGTAGTTAGAGTAATGAAAGTCAAATGATGAACTTTGACATAGATGAACATAAGGACGTTTTCAGGTGTGTCTCTGAGAGGGGCATTGGAAAAGTAAAGCACACAGATGGGTATATTTTGAATTTTGGGAGCATTTCAAGGAACATTTCACACAATGTCTAATCTTGGTCCACGAGTTTTACAACTATTTAGCTGACTCTCTCCAGCTGATTGCGAAGGTAGGGTCATGGAGTGCGAGATCTTGGTTTCATTGAAGCAGGTTGGCTATAACAAATCGTTAGGATTAGGACTTTATAATTTGCTCTACAAATTATTTTTAGTTCTGTCTCACATATTGTACTGCTTCTGACAACTATTGGTTTTACTAAGGCTCTATTCATGATTGTGTTGACACGTCAGTTCTCCTCAGATCACCAAAGTTAAGCAACATGGAGCCTGGTTAGTAACTTGAAAGTAACTTGGCTTTGAAGAAATCGCTCTTTAAAGGATGTGCGCTGTTAACATCTTTAGTCTCATTCATGACTGATTGCTCGTACTTCCTTTACCTGAAATTCGCTTAAAGATTCAGTGGCATCTTTTATTGCTTTTCTAAGATGATGAATCTGTATTCAACATATGTGTGAGGGAGCTTAGTGATACTAGCTTTTCCAAGTCAGACTTTAACAGAGGAATCTGTGTAGGATCTCCTGATCAAGAGAACCTTTCACGATCTCATAGGCTGAGGAACAAATTGCATTTCTTCAGAGAGTGCTTAGTCATGCTGAAAAACGTGTCTTTGGTCCAGTAACCTTTCTTGGTTCCACAGGGGATTAGTGAGAAGTGCTGCTAAGGATTTGTCTGAGGAAGAGATCCGCTCTGAAAGGAGTTGGGTGACCGATACAGGTCATCTCTGAACTGTGAACTCTCTGACCTAACAATTGGCCTAGAACATGTTTACCAATCAATGTCATACAAACCAGTTCTGGAATGGAGGATTAGAAATCTAAGTTTCCTTGCAGTAAAAATACACAAAGAAAAAATGTCTGATCACTCTTTCAAATGTTGCAATTTTGAACAGTTCTGAGTGTATGTCAACAAGATTCATGTTTTTGTTCTCCTATTCCCCATTTCTTTTCAAATTCAAATAAATTTTTACATAATTATAAATATATTTATAAAAACTAAAATTTTAAATAAATTTGAGGAATAGGGCCGATCACTTCCCTAGATGAATTCATAATTGATGGATACTCTAACTTAACATCTAAATCTGACCTCCAAGATCGTCATGGGCATGGAATATGTGCCTACATTAAAGATGACTTCCCATGTGGCAGGGATATCTCCAGAGAAGACCCTAATTTACCTTATATGTGCTTCCGGGTTGCACTTGCTTACACCACTGCATTTATATTTGCCCTCTATCGCCCCCACAACAGCGGAGTTACTATCTTTAAGAGTATATCTGAGAAAATAGACAAAATCCTGTCTGCACATTCCTTGGCTAACATTCACATCTGTGGAGACTTCAATGTCCATAACGTGGAATGGCTGACCCACTCAAATAAGACAGATGATGAGGGGAGGTTCTGTCATGATTTTACCATTACCTATGACCTCACTCAGATTGTTTGCGAGCCCACCCGTGTGCCCGATACTACTGGTCAGTATGCAAGCCTTCTAGACCTTTTTCTCTCAACTTCCCCTGAGCTATGTTCATGTTCCGTTCTATCTCCTCTAGGATCCTCTGACTACTCCGTTGTATCAGTTAAAATAAAAATGAAATGTAATAAGTCCCCAGACGTACCCCTCCACCGTACTGTATATCGATACTCCATGGCTGACTGGGATAGCTTCTGTACATTCATATCTGATTTACCTCTGCATTCCATGTTTAAAAAGGATGTGTCTTCTACAGTATCAGACCTGACCGAATGGTTAATTGTAAGCATAGACCGATTCATACCATCTAAAAAATTCCAACAAAAACCTAACAGCCAGCCATGGTTCCCCCCAGAATATGCTGCTGCCATCGCACACAGAAATCACTTTTTCCATAGCTACCAACGTAATAGATGCACTGAGACTAAAGCTGTTTTCAGGAACGCCAGCAACCACTGTAAAAGAGTAATAAAAAAATGCAAGAGAGCTATATGCTTATGAAACTGTTTAAGTGTTGCCTTAAGGAGAAGTGCTATCCAACACCCTGGAAAACCTCATCAGTATGCCCTGTATTTAAGAATTCAGGTGATAAGTTATCTCCCTCTCAGTACAGACCAATAAGTCTCCTGTGTGTCATGAGTAAGTTGTTGGAATCCATATTAAATAAAGTAGTCAACCACCTCAGCAGAAATAACTTTTTTAGTGACATGCAATATGGTTTCCGTTCTGCAAGATCTACAGCAGATGTGCTAACGGTTATATCACATAGTATTAGTGAATCTCTCAACAAAGGCTTCCTTTCCAGGGCAATTGCTCTTGACATATCGAAGGCCTTCGATAAGGTTTGGCATAAGGGCCTACTTCACAAGATTTCCAGCTACGGTATCACTAGAAATGTTTTCTCAATTATTAAATCATTTCTCTCTGATAGGCTCATAAGAGTAGTGGTTGATGGGCAGAAATCAGAGGCCCAGAGTATTAATACTGGAGTCCCTCAAGGGTCCATCCTGGGCCCAACTCTCTTCCTGATCTACATCAATGATCTCTCAAAACATATACTTAAATCATTCGTTGACATCTATGCTGATGACACGACCATCTATGGCAACACATCAATGACAAAGTTCTCTCTAATTCTCTCTCCTCTGATCTTGAGCGTGTGGTACAGTGGGGAAAGAGGTGGCTGGTTACTTTTAATGCACCCAAAACCAAGCTTCTATCTTTACATTATCAACGCTCTAATCCTCATCTGGCATCAATTGAAATGGATGGCTCTCGTCTTGGGGAGGCTCCAAGTTTTGACAAGTTTCTGGGATTGACCTTTACTCCTGATCTGAAATGGAACACGTACATCAAGTCTGTTGTCAAGGTCGCTATGAAAATGGTGGGATCCTTCTACCGCTCCAGAAAATATCTCACTACGAATGCAATACTCTATCTGTATAAAAGTCAAGTACATCCAAGGATGGAGTGCTGCTGCCACATCTGGGCAGGAGCTGCTAAAAGCAGACTATCCTGCCTTGACAAAGTACAAAATAGACTTTGTGGCTTAGTGGGGATACCTTTTTCTCTTCCCTGCAACCTCTCTCCCAGAGAAGAGACATCGCAAGCCTGTCTTTGTTTTATCATTATTTCCATGGCAAGTGCTCGTCTAAGCTCAATCTCTAGTCGCCCCTTGCCAATCTTTCACGAAAAACACCCGTCTAGCTGAAACTACTGTCATTAATTTTCCCCACTCTTTATCTGTGCCTAAATCCAAACAGATTCCATGAGCAGAGCTTCTTTCTTAGAAGTGCACGACTTGGAACTCTTTTCCGTTTGCCTGTTTCCCACCTGACTACGACTTGGATGTTTTCAAGTCCAACATAAACAAATTCCTGACAAACCGCTCTCTTAAGACACCCTATCAAATATCCAATACTAATGATTACTATGATACTATTGTTACATGATAAGGGCTGTCCCCATTTCATGTAAGCAATAAAAAATAGGGAATTAGTTAAATGTAAATATGAAATAAGATAGTCAAGGATTCGAACTTGCAAAACTAGACTTGGAATTGAAAATTCCAATCATAAGTTAAAATAAACACAGAATGTTATTATAAATGGAATGTCCAGTTAAATTGTTGATTCTGTTAAAATATTTAATAAATACAATTTGGATGGAAAAACTATTCCCAATTCTTAGAAAGAATACATAATAAAATATCGGTTACAGAATTAGACAAGTAGATTAAATTCCTTTGTAAAACAACAAATTGAATGGGAAATTTCCTGGTCGTCAAAAATGGTTTCAAAAACGTGCAAATCGCGCATGTTTGAAACACGTGAGTTGTGGTCACGTTGACCAGACATACGTGTGATTTCTCAATATAGGAAATAGTTCAAAGTTAGTTAGAGAGAATCAGATCAGAGAAGCAGAGGAGATCAGACCGATTCTCCGTTAGAGTCAAGGCACTCTCTAGGAAGCGAGAGGTTTTAGAGATAACCATGTAACAACTTTGAATCCCTGAAATGCAGAATCATGTCCGATCGGTCAAAGAAGAAATAAACGTATCATCATGTGTTTTTATAACTGCCATCTTGTGTTGTGCCATTCTACCAAAACAAAGGTAAAGTGAAATTGTATTAATATGAACTTTGTGTTTATGAAAATGTACAACTGTCAACGTAAATGTCAAACGCACTATCTATCAAGATATAAATCTCCTCTCATTGAATTACAGGCTAGGCTCTCTTGTTGTAACATGTACACTGTCTATTATATATAAACAGAACTGTTTCTCTTTTTATATGTACCCTGTCTTTATATCTCACCAATGTCTCCATCTCTCAACAATATGAACACTCACAATGAATATATATAATATCTAGCATCTCACAACACTCAACAACATGAACACTCACAATGAATATATATAATATCAAGCATCTCACAACACTCAACAACATGAACACTTCTAAGACTGTCTCGATAACACACTAAGACTCTTACTAACATGAACAACAACAAATATATAAGTCGTCATTTAAATAAGAACAATGAAACATACTCACATATTTGGTACCTTCTAAAATAACACCCAGTACGTAACACTATCTTATTGATTACTGTATACACAATAACCCTTATCCTCGAGTGGCTTCCGGGCCTTGATAAGTTTGACCTCCATGTAAAAAAAAAAAAAAAGGAAGAGTCTGATCAAGGGAGAATTTATAATGGGTGAAATACAATATTACAGAATTAAACAATGATGGTCTGAGATGGAAAATTTATCCTATAAAGAACTCTTGGTCTAAAATGGTGGCTGTAGACTTGTGTGTGTGAGTAAAAGTTACTTGGACTTAAAAATGACTAATAATTTCCGAAAATCTGCATTGATTATTGTTATAAGGTGTGACCATATTGTACTTCTATATAGTGAATGTGTTTCTATTATGATTGCAGTTTCAGGGAGAAAAATCAAGTTTACTTATATACATTTAAGTAAGGTTAGTGAGACAGAACCCTAATGCTCAATTATTAAGAAAATTAAAAAATATGAGTGGAATATATATTTATAGTGTAGTACTTAAGTTTTGATCTTCTGTAATATATATAATTTTTTGTCATGTATTAGAGACAATTGTAAATTAATATTGTATTTTTGATTCATAAACATTATCATTGGTCCTTTATTTTTAATTCAATGATATTTTTTTTAAATTGTTATCATTTATAAAATAAATTAATATATTAAATTACCTTTTAGATTTTTAAATTATAACAATGTAATTTTTGTACTGAATCAGTATTTTTCAATTAGGAAGTTTGCATTATGTGCGTTTGATTATTTAGATTTTAGAAAATTTTATTTTAGCTGAAGAGTTACTTGTTCCTTAAAAAAAAAAAGCATCATTTTATTTTGAATTTGATTAATACCGATTTTGTATTTCGTCTAAGGTAGAATTTGATTATGCCATATTTTGATGAAATTAAGTGCATTTCAGTAATTACACAATTACAATTACAAGTCTAAGAAGTCTTAATTTTAGTTTGACTTGTAACTATAAACTTTCATATTATAACAACATATTGAAAGATTAACTCTTACTTGAAATGGTTTCATCGGTGTCGCTAACTTTCAATGAGGATTAAAATCTACAAAGATTTGATTTTTTTTTATTGACTAATATTGGATAGGAACAACTTTATAAAATTTTAATTTAACAATAACTTGCCTTTACAGGGCTCTACATTGCAAGTGAAATAGTTGCATTTGCGAGTGATTTTTCAAAGTGGCGACTAGAAATAATGAAACGTTTATCTTTTAGCGATTGGATTTCTTTCAGTGACAATCTTCCAAGGCTCACCACTGAGTGAAAAATATCTTTTCAACTTTTTTTGATAAAATGAACAAAGTAAAATTATTTAAACAATAAAAGTTTAATAGAATATACTCTTTTGTTTTAACAAAGGCTGTTTAAAAAAAAACATCTGAAGACATCAGAATGTTTATACCTTCAAGTATCAACATAAAATTTGATGTATATTTAGAATATTATTTTTTAACAAAGGCTGTTTAAAAAAAACATCTGAAGAAATCAAAATGTTTATACCTTCAAGTATCAACATAAAATTTGGTGTATATTATTATTCATCGGACTACTGTTCTCATCTTGAATGATTTTCACGTTTCAGTCGATATAACCTCTGACCTTCTTTAGGTGTATCTTGTTGAACTCGGGAATTTGGACGGAATTTTGAGCGGAACCCTTTATTTACTTCACGAGGGTAGCATGCTCTTGTTCTGTCAGCCATGACTGGATAGAGGTCCTAAGTAATTCGCAAATGTATTTTTTCGGTCGCCCACACTGAGGATTGAACCTTCAACCCTCAGGAGAATATCACTTTTACAATTGATTTTTCCCAGTACTCTAACCACTGTGCCATGGGTCCTTGCAGACAATTCTAGTACGGATTCTGTCCAAATTCCCAAGTTCAGCAGAAACCTTTCCAAGTTCGACAAAATGCACCTGGAGAAGGTCAGAGGTTATATCGACTGAAACGTTGTGAAAATCACACTCAAGATAAGAACAGTAGTCTGATGAATAATAAAACAAATAACCAAATCCTCGCCTCAAAAATTCAGAAACGTCATAAAATTTGTTGTATATTTAGAATTACACGTATTAAAAAATATACAGAACAATCTTTATGATGTACGTACTTGTCACAGAACGAAGATGTCATATTCTAAAAATCCTATGGGTTTGCTTGGTAACTTTTCTATTTGGTTAGTCAATGAAAACATTTAGTTGTCAAAGGTCAAATAAAGATAAACTTGTCCATAGAGCCCTGCTTTAAGTTTTGTCTGCTGTTTATTTTATTTATCTTTTTGTCTTTGATTTATTATTGTTTATTGTTTTTGGTAAAGTATCCGTTTTTCGGTTTTCATTAATAAATATAGGATACACTCTATAAAAAATATTTTAACTAAGTTTTTTTTTTCTTTATTTTTCTCTCTCATTTTCTTAATATTTTTTGGAATATTATTCTCTATAATTTTAGTGTGTATATATATATATATATATATATATATATATATATATATACATGTATAAAGTTTAATCAATAAATCAAATATATATATATATATAATTCATCTAATTCTATTATAAAGTCATATCTTACAATGTAATGTTTTAAATTTTAGTTATCTTCAAAGTATTTTAATATTTCATTGTTTTAACCTGTACTTCATTTTATTCTTATTGTTATTTTATTATTTTTTTACTTTGTATTTTAGTATTATTTATTCTCTTTTATTAGTCGTGTGCAAGTGACTCTATAAGTCACTCTGTCGGTCCGTCCGTAACACTTTTGTGCTTGGCTTTTTTGGTTAAGATCAAAGGTCTGTTGTTAATAGATGCTGTTCTTAGCTTTTTAAGCCTTCCTTAGCCTTTTGGCCAAGATGAAATTTTATTAATATTGTTATCTTTTTTGTATTTTTTGATATAAATAAAAAATCCCAGCACACACACATAAATACAAATTTAAAGGGGTAACCATGATAAAAGAGGCTGGCCGAGAGAAAAATCATTTAAAATTTACAACAGAGAGGAGATGGGACAACCAACCTCACCATCCCCCCTTCTTTTTGAGTTGGCCTTGTGCCTAAGTTTTTTGTTCATTTTCCCAATTGTATTTTTTTCCTGTGAATAAAAAATTTAATATCTCAAAGTGTAGTATCTTTTCCGGCAGATACTGCAAGCAAAGACTATATGTGGGGGGAAACCTCACATATAAAACCTTGGTCAATGTAGGGGCAACCATTCATACCAATTGTCACTATCCAGCTCCCCTACTCCCCCGGGGAGTTGGTCCCCATTTCCCCTTCACTCCTCACATTAAAAATCGGCCTTGTGCCTAATTTGCTCGGTGGGGGAGCAAATAAATACCCTTTTCTTGGCCTTTTGGCCAAGATCAAAGTGTAGTATCTGTTCTTACTACATGCTCCTCACATTAAAAATCGGCCTTGTGCCTAATTTGCTCGGTGGGGGAGCAAATAAACACCATCTGTTCTTACTACATGCTGTACTTATTGTGATATAAAGTGGGGGATTACTTTTCTGTATTAATTTAATGTAAAATGATCTTCCACTTTACAACCAGTCAGTCTCAAAGCCATTCAAGTCATTCTCCAGATTATTCAAGTTGTTTTTGAATGATTCCAGTTATTTTCTAAGCATTCAAATCATTCTTAAGGTCATTCAATTCATCCTTAAGTTCATTAAAGTCATTCTAAGTCATTTACGTTTTATTTATTTAAGTTATTTCAGCCCATTTTTCTGTCATTTTAGTTTATCTTAAAGAATTTTATGTCAATCCTACACTCACGCATTCATTCATTACACGAGAGCATGCGACTAATGGCTATCGGCCTTGTTTTATATTGAAAAACACTATTTACTATATATTCTTCTTATTGATATTTCCATATATAATAAAATGACTGCAGAAATTCCCCTGTGGAGAAAAGAATCAGGTTTGCAACAACAGATGCCACATACAAATTCAATACATCTAGGCTAATAGCCACTATCTTATGTAGTTTTAGACACGTTCAGTCATGATAATAGAATATTACATTGCATCCTACAAGCAACACCAGCACAATTGCAACATTTACAGAGGAAGGAGTCCTCATTTTTCTCTCTAAATATTTAGACATACCACTGCTACCAGTTGTCACCGTGACGAATTCTACATGTTCCACAGCTTCTGTGATTACACCGACTGTAACTGGCTCATACATACATAGCCCTAACATAATCTTTCCAATTTCCAATTCATAAATAATAAAAGACTCCCTCGCCAAAGTCTGTCCATTTTGACTGGCTGAGCTCTGAAAATTCTCATATTCCGGAATCCAATTCTTTCCTTTATAAATGAACAGTTACTAAGATAAATATGGCGTCACTAAGACATATATTATTTTGCCCCACTTCAAGTTCATTTAACGAATAGGTCATTACAGTTGTATGTGCATGCATGTATACAATACAAATTACTCTATTAGTGGCTTTGTAGTTGTCAGACTGCTGTTCCCTGTTATTTTACAAGGTCCACTCTGTATGAAAAGGAGTTACTCTCTCTTGCCACATGTATTTCTCATTGCTAATGGTTCTTATCATAATTTGTGCATGTGTTCGGTTAAGTATACGTCTGACAATGCGATAACATTTATTCTTAACCTTCTATTTTTTAATTATAAATTCATTTCTATTTTTTTTTTTTTTCTTACTTACACAATTTTATTGTGTCGTTTTTTTTTTAAATATATTATTTTTTAGTAAGTTACGTTTTTTTGGATGCTAGCCGTAAGTCTATTTTTAAATTATACGTAATATCACCGACTGTGGCCTACACCCTGCTAAATCTGTAACGTATGCACACACACACACATGTAGATACTCATGGGAAGAGGAAAAAGTTTTCTAACTAATCTGTACTTTCATCTAACATTTTATTAACCAAATCATAAGAACTTGATTTAATCTGCTTATCTTATCTAAACAAAAATATCACGGTCCATCTTCTGCATAACATGTAAGTACAGAAAAGTTAAAGCCTCCCTCCCAAATATTAATGTTATTATTTCAGCACGATCTGTCGGAATACAATTGATTGGGATCTTAAATAAAGCCACGGTAAAATTACAGCATTAAATATTTTATATATGTTTAAATAAAATTCACATTAAAACTAATTGACCGATCATTATCAATTTTGAACACAGCTGCGGGGTGTGGGGTGTCTGAATATGATCTATAATTAGTTTCCCTTAATATCGTGAGAAAGAGGTGGAAGCTCTTAAAAATTTAGGATAATATTTACCATATTATCCAATTGCTTCATTTACAAATAAACACTTTCTTTTGTTTACTTTTATGACCCTGGGCAATACTGGGTAGCCCTACTAGTTATAAATAAAGTGGTATAAAATTATATAAGAACTTGTTTTCTTATCATAATTGGATATATGTATTTTTAAATGGTACTTAATTTTGATGGTTTTGCTTAACTTCTGTTTTGTTTATATTTAATTCTTAGAACTGATATTTGCTAATTTTATGTATCTCAATCTTCTTTATATATATACTAGCAAATGTACCTGTCCTTGACTGGGCTCAAAAACAGCCTACAGAAAATGAACTCTGATTTATGAAAGTATGATAGGTTATGAAAAGGGGTTGTAATGAGATAGCTTCAAATTTAGGGGTATCAAAACCAAAGCAAAATATGATGAAAGTAAAAATAAAATAAATAAACCCCATAATTTATTATACCATACCTGTTCACACTGAAACACTTATCACAATATTCTGTGGATCTATGTAAAAAAACCTTGTTAAACTTTGTGAGATATTTTCATTCTATGGAGGTCATGTGCGAACGAACTCCCCATAATTTTATTATACCATATTTCTTCAAACTGAAACATAATTATCAAAGTATACTTACGCAGATAGATATGAAAAGTCTTTATTAAAGTTTGTGCCTATTTCCATTCTATGGAGGCCAGGCGCGAACGCAGACCCCACAATTTTATTATACCATCCCTATTTAAGATAAAACATACTTATCAAAGTATTATTATATACATCTATATCAAAAACACTTGTAAACGTTTTTTTTTTTAATTTTTTAATTTTTTATTTTCATACTTTCTCGACCAGGCGCAAATGCAGACCCCACAATTTATATGAACCACTGTTCTGCCAGATCAAAAATCCCCATTCCTGTGTCTCGATACATCTTCTATCAATATATGTAATCAGTTTTTTAAAATAGTTAACCATATAGGAGCCTATTCATGACCAGACACACACACACACACACATTCAGCTTTATATTATAGATATATATATGTATGTGTTTATATATATATATATATATATATATATATATTAGGTTCTTTTTTTTTTACTCATGTTCACCCCTTACAAAGCATATCACCACTTAGATGTAAGGGGTTACTATTTGGGGCCATGTCTAGGAAAGATTAACAAGATATTTGTTTATATTACATTTAAACTTCTGCATATCAATACAGCCAGGGAAACAGGCAGCAGGAAGGGAATTCCAAAGTCTAGCTGTTCGAGGGAAGAAACTATCGGAATAGAAAGCTTTCTGGCATTTAGGGACATCAACAGTGAAGGGGTGAGATTTTGCTGCTAAACATGTTTGTTAGGGATATGTACTTCAAGAGGGTACAAGTGAAACAAGTTCATCAGAACAGATTCCATTAAAATATTTGTAAAAGAGGCACAATGATGCAACATTGCGGCGATGGGACGGGGGCTGGAGCTTAGTTGATAAAGTGGGACCGATTAGATTAACAACTCTTTTTTGAACTTTATCTAAGAGGGAAAGACTAGTGGTAGATGCACCAGCCAAGATGTGGCAACAATACTCCATGCATGGGCGAATGGGGGCCTTGTAAAGGTACAAAATACTCTCAGGCATGAGTAGTCTTCTAGCTCGATAGAGGGAACCCACCTTCTTTGCAGCAGCCTTTGCAATGTCCTCTATGTATTTGTTCAGTTCATATTGCCCGCAAATGTTAGGCCAAGGAGTTTGAAGGTAGAATTCTCAGGTTGGGTGCTATTTGTCATGGATATAGGGGGTTGGAGAGGCATCTTGTAATTGTTAAATGAAAGAAGCTTACTTTTACTAGCATTAAATGTTACTATCCATTTGCGGCCCCATTCCACTATAGTCTGGGAGTCATTTACTAACGATTCTGCCATTGTCTTAAATTTATGTACATCCGTTCTTCCCTCATGCATATTATAGAGCGTTGTATCATCAGCTAATATACCCATCTCAACAAAATATTATCAGGGAGGTTGTTTATGAATATCAGGAATAATAATGGTCCAAGGATCTATCTTTGAGGCACTCCTGCATTAATGTTATGCTGCTTGAATGTTCTTTATTTTAATTTTTGATAATAAATATTTTTTCACTTTAATTTCAGATTCCAGTTCAAAATTCAAAGAGAAACTTGATCTAGAGAAAACGTTAGTTCCTTTTGAGCAAGGTAATTTACGTTTATTTTTCTTTTGTTGACAAAAAACCCCTACTTTCTTAATATTATCAAAATACGCAACTAAAGCAACTAAAATAGTCATATTTATAAGCCAAAGCACTTTAACCCTTCAAAAGACCACCATTTTATTCAGAAATGAATATCCTTTCGTAGTAATTACTAAATGATAGTCTACATGATATGTTTTGAACAAATAAAGTGATAAAATCATCTCACGGAGCAGCAACTTTATGGCAACCTACCTGCCATATCTACTACCATCAGAGAGCGATGTCTACGATTTGCTGGTCACTACCATAGGAGCAAGCAAGAATTGATGAGTAATGTATTGCACATGACACCAACTTTGATCCTGAAGGCATCTGAGGCAGCTGATGGATGACAGGGAGATCTGGAGAAAGAGAGAGTTGCATTGGTCCAGGCAAGAAGCCTGATCAGATAGAGAGATAAAGTCAAAAAAATGTTAACGCCATTTCCATCTTTTTTTTTTTTTTTTGGGCCATTGAATTTTTAGAAATTTGTTGTATGAGGAATTCCATTACGGAATTTGAGAACCAAATAGAAAAACCTTAATCTTTGTTGAGATACAAAATAAACTGGCAAATTCCTTTTTTGCTGTCTTTAATATTTCAACATGATATCAAACATTAAAAAAGAAAGTTTTATACCTCAACTAGTAAATAAATCAGTCTGTTTTACTCTTTTGTATGCTTTAAAATCATAGTTGTATGTTATTTTTCTATTTTTGTAGTATCAATTTTAATTACTCTATCCTAAAAATAATTGTCTCTATTTCAGTGAAAGTCAACAATTTGATAGTATTACTCAGAACACGATCAGCAAAATAATAGTGTTAGTCATTATCAGCAGCAGAGATTTACATAAATAACTATTTTTATCAATGTTTACAGGTTTATTTTGAAAAAGAAGAAAATATTTTTGGTCCCTGACAAAAGGAGGGTGAACCTGTAAATTCACCCTTGTCCGTTCGTCTGTCCGCACTTTTCCCAATAACTACGCCTTGGGATTTTTTTGAATTTTGCACAAACATTAAACATGGTATGATTAAAGAAAGTAACAGAATGGATTTTCCAGGAAAACTCTGTTTGCTCTCCTAGGGGTGCCTTTCGGGTTAAAATGGCTAAAATTGATACTTCTGTGCTTATTAAAAAAAAATGATGCTTTGAATTTTTATAGAATTTTCTGAAAAGTAACTAATTGATTTATATATAATTTTGTGTGTCTGTACTTCACGATAACTCTTGGGTGTCCTCAGGACTAATAAAAAACACTCTATTTTTGGGGACTAATTTACCATATTTGTCCAAAATTTTCTATATAAATTTATTTAGCAGTTTTACATGGCGCTGAACTCAAATTTAAATATGCTAAGGCCTTGGGGACTTTTGGGGCTAATGAGGGGTGGGGGGCAAATGATGGACTTAGTCATTTCTTTTTTTGCATGGTGCAGAACTAAAATTTACACATGTTAAGGCCTAAAACTGCACCGTTTGTTCATTTTCATCAGGAGACTTTTGGGGCTAAATGGAGGGATTGGGGGTGGGCCAATGCTGAACTTGTTCATTTTTTTATGCCTCATTCACTGTGCACTCATGGGGGACCATGCATGCTTCACTTGTTTTTCTTAAAATTAACATTAGCATGGTGCTTTTATAAAATAGTGACTCCTTTAAGAAGTACTGATTTTCAAATATACTTTTAAACTTTAATTTTAGTCAGAAATTATTTTATAGCTGCCAATTAAAAATTAAATTAGATTCTACCTTTTTTTAGGTGATTACACATAGTGGTAAAAAGAAAAAAACAAAATAATTTAGAATGATGGATATATTTTGCATATAAATTTAACATAAAATGATCCCTCACTTCCTGCCATTCCTGCCTTTAGAGCAGTTAACCACGTAATTCTTTGGATTTTTTTAAAGCTAGTATAAAAAGTTAGTATAAAAAAATTTCTCTGGCTTTGAGTGACAAGGCCACCTCTTAAAACGACTTCCCTTAAATGTGTCATACCCCCACCCACCCCAAAAAACACTCCATCTTTAATGCAAGGTAGGAGTGGCACTCTTCATCCTCAGAAACTCCTTTAACTCTACCACTAACCCTAATCTGTGTAACATGCCTCCCACTCTTAATAAATTGTCTTTGAAAAAAGTATTTAACTTTCATAGAAAAAGTATTTAACTTAGTAAACTGTACTAAAATACTGAAATGGAGGATTTTGCATTAATTTTATATGAAACTAATTCTTTAATCTAAATTCAAAAATATTTTTTTTTCTTTCAAGTTTTTCAGGATATCCATAGGTAATGACCTAGAAAAGGTAATTTCTCATATTTTGGTTAAGGCAATTTAACGCAAGATTTATAATAATACCAAAGAAATCTTGCAAAATATACACTTTTAATTGTCCTAGTATTAGATTCCAGTTTCTTGTACATAAATTGCATTACAATTCAGCTTTGAGTTCTGATTTTTTTTTCTAATGGGTACATGATCTTTATTAGATACTGCAACATATGTCTATTTGCTGCAGATTACTTGGAAACCATTAATTTCTAGAGATTTTAAAGGGCATATGCTGATACGCTGCACAAAAATACTTGTATGGCAAATTTTATGCTTAATCTTGTGTTTTAACAAAGTTATAGTATTTTTAATGAAAAAATATAAAAATGTGATGAAATGCGTATGGTTAGTCTTCAAGAAAAAAAAAAATCCAACTGTACAAGAAAAAATATCCAACTGTACAAGAAAAAATATCCAACTGCACAAGAAAAAATATGCAACTGTACAAGACACAAAAAGCATTATAACTTCCTTATTGGTCCTCCAGCAAAAGAGATTAGAGCTAGTAATTCACTCTCATTCGTCTGTCTGTTTGCACTTTTCTCAATAACCCCTCCTTGGATTTTTAAAAAAAACTTTGCATAAACATGGTGAAACTAAATTGTGCCAAAACAGATTTTCCGGGATAACTCTGGTTGCCCCCCTATATTTACCATCAAAGAAGCATAAAAAATTTAGTATTGACTGGTAAAATGCAAAGATCAAAAAAGAACGGTCAACCAAAACGTACTTTGATGTATAACTTGGGTGATTAGACAGGATTATCATCTAAAGTTGAGCTGTTTTGGGCTATGGGTAGCCACCCACATTGGAAAGCCGTTGTTACCAACACTGTTAAACGACAGGATCGTTGATGATGATGATACTCCTATAATAATTTGTAAGAAAAGGATTGTTTAAGAAGAAAGGAAAAACAAGGCGTTTTTGGAAAGATATATTTCTACAATCAAATGACTTCACAGCTCACAATAGTTGTGATAACCAACAAACCGGTAGTCCAAGACTCAAGTTTTGCCCTCATTTGAGCTCATCAGTTGAATACATCCGAACTCAGGATTTGAAACCTGAATTCAACTGATGAGTCAAATTAGGGCCAAACTCAAATCTTGGACTTCTAGTTTCTTGGCTGTCATGGGTATTGTGAGCTGTGATATCGTTTGATTACGGAAATAATTATAGTACCCACAGTTGAATATTGCCAAAAGTAAGAATCGTGAATTTATCTTTTTGTCAAAAGGAATTAAGTAGAATGAGTGTATGTTGGCAGGTGATGTCTTTTCTTTGAGTAGCTGTATATCAAGTGATAATAACTGATAGATGGCTGTACAGAGTTTATGCATCTTACTTTGTGGCTGTCTGCAAACTGTTCAGAAACTATTTAGAAATTGCTGTGCTGATTAATCATCATGTGACCAAACAAACTTATTAGGCTTATTTTGAAGACTGTTTTTATCTAGAATGTTATTCTTGCAGAGTTGAAACTGCTGATGTAACTTTCAATCTTCTTCAAGTGCATTATCTTGAATTTAGGAATCTATACAGAATTTCAATTGAAACCCATTATTCAATCCACTGTGTAGCTTGTTCTTGTTCTGTCAGCCATGACCAGTCTTAAGTAATTTATACTGAGGATTGAACCTGCAACCTCCAGAAGATTGTCACTTAGCACATATTATACTTAGTACTTTTATCCGTTATGATATGGGTCCTTGTTCGACAAGATGCACTTAAAATTGAGGTTACATCATATGAAATGTGGGAATAACATTGTAAATAATTTGTATTATTTGACTACTGTTCTCATCTTGGACATTATTTTCAAGTTTTCATCAATGCAACCTCCAACCTTTTTCAGGGGCATCTTGTCAAACTCGGCGAATATTTATGTGGATTTAAAAATATTAAATACACACAAATAACCTTACATAAAATAGCAATTTGTATTCAATACTGTATTTTGACATTAAATAACTTAAAAAAGAAAAGAATGATAGGCCATAATAAAACTGAGACCATTGCCATCCAAGTATAAAAATGCTCATTATTGAATCATTTATAATTTCTATTATTTTTACTGTAGGTTGGAGACGAGAAGTTGTTATTCGGGGTGTTTACGAAGAATTTACTAAAAGTGGTAAACCCAAAAGAGTTCCTGCTGATGTTTACTATTACGCGCCAGATAGACGAAAATTGGTAAGTTTTTATTTCTTCAGCTGCAGAACTCTTTGACTATTGCCAGTATATACAAAGATTTTGATGCTAATGCACTTAGTGATTCACGCTATTTTTTAAATAGTATTTCCAAGTTTAATTAAAGTTTTATGATATGTTTTTTATTCAATTGTAAGGTTAAAGTACAGAATAGGTACAAAACACCCTCCCTTCCCCATGTTAAGAATGGCTTTTTAAATAATAATGTTATTATTTCAGCACGGATCAATAAGTGCACTAGTACCAGGATTTTTTAGCATACGTTAATAGCTGTGTATAGGACTGTTTTTCTTAATTATTGATATTACTTTTCTACATATACAGGGTGGCCTGCTTAAAAGTAATCCAGAAAATTTTATAGAGAGGAGGAACATCCTTTTATTGTTTGAATTACCTGTAGTGTTATAAAAGATGCTGGAAATGCTCCATGTTGCATTTCTGGGCTTGTTTAACGTTTGCAGATACTGCCTATAGATCTTCTCTGGTGATTCTCCTGATAACTTTAGTAATGTTCTCTTTTAGTTGGTCTAGATTGTTAGGATTATTTGCATAACACTTTTTTGTTTTAAAGTCCCCCAAAGATAAGAATCACATGATGACAAGTCCGGGGAACATGGTGGCCATAACCACTTATTGTTCTCTCTTCCGTAAACCTGTCATGAAACCGTGTCAGTGATCTGTGAGACGTGTGGCATGTAGAGGCAGTTTGTTGGAAGAAGAATTGCATTTTATCTTGTGCTGTCAGTTGGTTGTAAGATGTGTAGATAACCGTCTGTGTTCACAGTTGATTAAAAAAAAATTAGGCCAACTATCTTAGTTCCTGAAACTGCACACCAAACACCAATTTCAATTCATGCAGTAGTGTTTCGTGAATTATGTGTGCATTTTTAGAAAACCAAAATGAGTGTTCTGAGAATTCACATATACTGATATGTGAAACCATTCCTCATCCGATATAAAGTACAGCAGTGGGTCCAAATGCCCCTAATCAACAATACTCAGCAGCTACCTGAAGACGTTTATCTTTGTCAGGCAACTTCAGATCCTGAACACATGTTATTCTGTATGCTCTCATGCTCAAAGATTTCAGTACACGCTGAGATGTTGTTTGTGATAAAGTGACTTGCTGGGATAGTCTCTACAATACAACTACAATAGTAGTTGACTTTTGTGGACTTCTTAAAATTCGCTGTTAGAAATCGCTAACAACTTCTGGTGTCCGGACTTATTTAGGTCTTTGCTTCTTCACGTATTTGACAGAGCCTGTTTCGCACCATTTCTCTACCAAGCTCTGAATAAAATGTTTTACTAGTGCTTTTATCTCTGCAGCCAGAGTCGGTACCAACGTATCGACCTTGTCTTTTCTTGGGTTCTACCGGCTCTGGTTAAGTTCCACTCGTGCTGCTTGGGCAACGCATGAGTTTCTTCACCCAGGCTCTCGCAACAGTGGAAGATAGTTACGAGTTAAAAGTCTGGTCAAATTGACGTCGCGACCAGGCGCTTCAGATTCTCCGCAACAGTGGGAGGGGCTATTTAGCCCCAGTGGGTGGCTACCGCCCACCTCAAACCAGGCAGCCCCTGGTCAGTAAGGTGCTACCCCGTCACGTCCGCCGCTTCCATGGGGTGGTCAGGCAATCACGGACGTAAATCATTCACCTGTTACAAATCACAATTCAAAGACTACTCTCCGACTCAGAAGTTGGAACATTCGTACACTGTGCCCGGGTTTCATGCATGACCCGGATCTCAACCTTTGTGCACAAGGTCTGCCTCGTAAGACCACATTACTTGACCATGAACTTGCCAAGCTGTCTGTCGACATTATCACTCTACAGGAGACCAGATTGGCTGGAACTGGCTCCATCTCGGAAAAAAACTACACTTCTTCTGGACTGGCAAAGCAGAAGAGGAACATCGCATCAATGGAGTAGGTTTTGCAGTGACAAATAAATTACTCAGAGAACATGTAGTCGACACTCCGGTCAGCATTTCAGAGAGAATTATGACACTGAAGATCAACTGCGCCGATGCACCAGTACACGTCATCAGCGTCTATGCGCCAACACTGCCTAGCGAAGATCATGTGAAGGATGAATTTTACGACTGTTTCAACAAAATACTGAGCAGGATCCCAGCCAGCAATCACCTCCTAGTACTCGGAGACTTCAACGCCAGAGTCGGTGCAAACCATACTGCCTGGCGTGACATCATTGGTCACTTCGGTACTGGTAAAATAAATGAAAATGGTCAAAGAAATCTGGAGCTCTGTAGTCAACAGGGACTCTGTATTGCAAACACCTGGTTCAAACAGAAAATGTGTCATTGTGTCTCTTGGAAACACCCTCGTTACAAACATTGGTTCCAATTGGATCTTGCATTGTGTAGAAAAAGAGACATCGGTTCTGTCAAACGATCAAGAACCTACCACTCCGTCAATGGTGATACCGACCACTCACTCGTGCTGACACAACTTGATCTCCCGAACAAGAAACCTGCACCACGTAAGCCAAGACCACGTCATAGTCTCAACACGGCTGCAATGAAGAACGACAGCATCAGTGCGTTTCGCACTGCACTCAAAAATAAGCTGAGAGATTCTTCACCAGCGGAAGCAGTGAACCTGGATAAATCCTGGGAAATCCTGCAAACTGCATTGCATGACGCTGCAGTCACATTCTTTGGAACCAAGCGGCTGCCTTGCGAAGACTGTATGGCTGAGAATGCAGAAATCTTAGAACCTCTACTACTGTCTAAAAATGATACTCACAAGAACTATGTGAGCAGGCCGACACGCAGCACCCTATCCAAGCTGAAAGAGGCTCGCAGTCAATTCCAGAAAGCTGCTCGGCACTATGCAAACAACTACTGGAACAACGTGTGCAACGAAATCCAGACTGCTGCTGACTGCGGTAAACTACGTGTGATGTACCGTGGGCTCTGCAAGGCAACTGGACTGAGTGCAAAGAAAGTTTGCCCTTTAAAATCTACTACAGGGGAGCTCATCACTGATCCTATGAAGCAGCTTGAACGCTGGGTGGAGCACTACTCTGTACTATATGGCGAACCACGCAATACCACAGTTACAGCTTTAAATTCCACTCCGAACTTCGACCCCCTAGTCGAACTGGACAACATTCCTTCCAACTATGTCAGAACTCGAAGTAGCTCTCTAACACACGAATGTAGGGAAGGCCCCAGGTACTGACGAGATTCCAGCAGACCTGCTCAAGTGCGATAAGTTCCTGCTCCTGCACTTGTACGACCTCCTCTGCACCAGTTGGCGCAACGGAAAATTTCCAACAGCAATGAAAGATGCTAAAATTGTCACTTTATTCAAGAAAGGAGACAAAGGAGATTGCAATAACTACCGTGGTATATCTTTACTCAGTGTCACTGGCAAAGTCTTTGCCAGAGTGCTCCTTCCAAGGCTCCAGCAGATTGCAAACTGCGTTTATCCAGAATCGCAATGCAGCTTCCACAGCGGGCGCTCAGCCATGGACATGATATTTTCAGTGCGTCAAATCCAGGAAACATGCAGAGAACAACGTAGACCTCTCCATATCTTCATTTGTGGACCTCACGAAAGCATTTGACATGGTCAGTACAGATAGTTTGTTTTCCATCCTACAAAAGTTTCTTCTTAGTTTGATAAGATCGCTCCATGATAACATGACAGCCACAGTCTTCTTCCAGGATGACAAGTCTGACAACTTCCTCGTGTGCAGTGGAGTCAAGCAAGGTTGTGTGTTGGCTCCCACACTGTTTGGCATCTTCTTCTCAGTTCTTCTGCACCACGCTTTTGGAAATCACAAGGACGAAAACAGTATGTTCCTTCATACTCGCTCTGATGGAGAACTTTTTATCTTGGCTCGCCTACGCGCCAAAACCAAGTTTGCACTGATAATCAGTGTGAAGAAGACAGTTGTGATGCACCAGGGTGACGCATCACCAATCACCATCAATGGCCACGAACTAGAGACTGTCGAGAACTTTGCGTATCTTGGATCTAACATCAACAAGGGAGTATCCATTGAACAGGAGCTACAAACGTGCATAGGTAGAGCAGCGTCTACTTTCAACCGACTACGTGAAAGAGCATGGTTCAATAAATATCTCACTTCTCGCACAAAATGCTGCATCTACAAATGCTGTGTTCTGAGTACCCTACTGTATGGAGCAGAGACTTGGACCACGTATGCTCATCACGAGAAAAGACTGAACGTCTACCATCTCCAATGCTTGCGACATATCATGGGCATGAATTGGTGGAATAGAATCACCAATGAAGAGGTGCTAAAACGTGCCACCAGCCGCTCCTTGTTCGAGACACCCAAGATACGACGATCGCGCTGGCTTGGACACCTGCGCAGAATGCCCAATGGCCATCTCCCTAAGGATATCCTCTACAGCGAACTGTCAAATGGATCAAGAAGCCGCGGTCGCCCTGTGCTGCGCTTTAAAGACGTGGCCAAACGGGATCTGATCGCTCTTTGCATCGATGTGAATGTGTGGGAAGAGCTAGCCGAAGATAGACCAGCATGGAGGCGTGCCTTGAGTAAGGGTGGTGAAGGACTTGAGAACCTTTGGTTCGAGAGGCTGGTGCAGAGAAGACAAAACTAGTGACTACGTTTACTGTTGCTTGCATTAATCTTTTGTAGATTGCTTGCCATTACATTGCATTTTCCAGGAATGTCTATTGCATTTTCTTAATTGATCCGGTGCACAGATAGGCTTCCACAATCACTATTCTGTGCTGTAGCGAAAACACTGTACTAAAAAAAAATTTAAATGTTGATTTTAAAAAATTAGGAAGCTTAATCTGAAAAAAACGAAATTGGTTAGAGAAAGATTAGAGTGATCAGGCTACTTTTAAGTGGGCCACCTGTATAAATTAGGTATGTGTTTATATATGTTTATATCTTGTGTGTGTGTGTGTGTTAATGTTTGCTTGCTTGTGTGTTGAAATTGATATGTTAACAGAACATTCAATTAAGTTTCAATAATAGTTAAAAAAAATTTTTCAGATTCTAAAGGTACCATTGAAATTTTCTTTCAATTACATCTGGAGTTACTAGGTTTGACTATTAGTTACATCCATAAAATAGGTGAAATATATTAGGATGTAAAAAAAACAAAATTCATTTTCTAAAAATAGATTTTTTTTGTTTCATAAAATAAAATTAAATATCTCGCTGAAGAATAAATAAAAAAGATTTAAAATTTTATTGATAGTTTTAAGATTAAAATAAATGAATTTGTTTAAATTCATTAAAGCTGTTTAATAGTTTAAAGCTGTCTCTAAAAACAAAGTTTTTTCTTTTTTAGTGAAAACACCACTTTAACAGTTTTTGTTTTTTATCAAAACCATCACTTTGTTAACAGTTTTTTTTATTCAAGTTTTCGTTTGTTTACTTTTTTATGTATAATGATTTTAAATCTCTGCTCGTTTATTTATGAGTTTTCTGGCTGTTTTCTTTGTATTGCCTTTCAATTTGTCTCCTTTTGTCTTTCTCATGAAAATAAAAAGAGACCTATACTGTTAGTGTTTAAATTTAGTGTTGGACATTAAAAAGGCTCTACTATATTTTAAAAAATAAATCAAACATTTATTCAAGTTAATTGATTTATTGTTATCCTCATGTTAATATGAATGAATCTATGATAGACATAGCAAATTTCATTACAAATTTATTAATTTCACACTAATTAACAAGTTTTGGAGACAATTTACATTTTCTATCAACAACCTTTAACCAGGATTGTGGAGTCAAAATGTATAAGGTCTGACTGACAACCTAAAAAATTTCAACAGCATATCCAACCCCAAACACCTTATTTTAAACTCCTCCAATAAATTGAGTGTCTGTTGATTTGTTAGATTACAAAAATACAATTCCTAGCAATTGAAAACCTCTGACTCTGCAACTTGGTGTAGATGGAAGAAATTTTTTACTTTTTTACAAACAATCTAAAAATTTCATTAAACATAATTTTTTCTGTTTTGTTTTCTCTAGCGATCAAAAGTACAGATTGCCGCTTACTGTAAGTATATCTTGAAGACCCTTTTTTATACTTCAGTTTCAATTCAAATTTGTCTTAAAATAAGAGTTAAATGTTTTATAATTACTAATATGAGAAACCAATTAGAATCATCTTTAATGTTTACAAATGTTATATATTCTTTCCAATTTTGACTGGATTGGCTGTGATTGTTACTTACTGTCATAATATCAGAATAAACCAACTTGACATAATTTTAAATGATTTACTAATTTATTTTCTCTGAATAATATTCAGAATTTTGCACAAGTAAAACCGATTAAATACAGATAGTCTGTGATAAAAAAAATCCAGAAGTACAAATGCATCTTATAACAAAATAAGTATTTCGTTATTGTATTTTTAACTGTTTTGTAATCAGACATCTTTAATATAAAAGAGGACACAGAGAAAATTAATTTCAAAGAACAGGTAGGCTACACTGTGTTTGTTCTAGTGTTGTCTGCTTGCATAACTTGATTTTTAGCGTGAAACAAGATTTTGTCTCCCTAGTATGTTCCTTATTTTTAGGTGGAAAGTACATTTTCAAAATCTGATTTTGCTGTTGTGTCATATCGATGCCTCCGTTCAATCTCGAAAGACAAAGGATACCCCCTGTAGGGGCAGCTGCATGTCTAATTATGTGGCAAAGGTTGCGCAATCTCTAACCACACCTCTCCTGAATCGGCACTGCTTGAGTCTAGTGGTAAGGAGAAGTCCAGGACGACTGGAAACAATGCCGAGATAAGCGGAAAGTACATGCAGGAACCTGGAAGTCCCAAATGGTCACCCATCCTGTACTGGCCTGGCTCATCGTTGCTTAACTTTGGTGATCTGATGGGAACCGGTGTGTAAAACATGATTATGCCGTATGTTGTGTCAAATGTAAAGCTTAAACTAGAATACTTGGCTTTTGGGTTAGGATCACAGTTTAGTATCTGTTCTGTTTAAAAATGGTACAATAACGTCATGGAGTATACATATGCACTGGACCTCCATAGACTGGAAATATGTCATAAACATTTATAAGAGTTTTGGAGATAGACCTCATCAGATATATTCTGAAATTATATTAACTAGAATACTTAAATAAGTATGTTTCGGCTTCAGTAAAAGTGTGAAAATAACATTTTGGGGTCTGTTTGTGTGCTGAGCGTTTCTAGAATGAAAATATGTCCCAAACTCTTAAAAGTATACAACTGATTATTAAGGCTAGGACAACAGCATATTCTTTTTAATGTTTTGACTCTCGAGTGTGTATCCGTTAATATCTTATATGCTTTAATATAGAGTGATGGGATTCCCAGTTGATTAACTGTGTCGGATATATACTTGAGAATCAAAATAATGAAAAGAATATTTTGTTGATTATCTTCAAATGTAATGTCAACAAGTTTTTATTATGAACTAGCAGGATCTGTGTATCGGCGTGGAAGTATACCCCTCACCCCACCTGTAAAAAAAACAAAACAATTAAACTATGGTTGTTGGGGGGAGGGGGCACTGGCGCTCATGGCCAAAATGAATGTACTGTGCCGAAGTAACGTTAGTATGTATAAACTCATTCTTAACATGGGGATTTCATTATGTGCTGTGATTATTCTGTGCTTTCACCTAACATGTACAATAAAAGTAGTGTGACCTATTAGATAGCAGGTGTTGCCACCTGTCTGTGATGTATAATGAAAAAAAAAAAAAAAAATGAACTAAAAATTAATTATAACCCAGCATTTATTCCGGAGGGAACATTGTGTCACGAGGAAAAGAAACAAAAAAAACACTGCAGCAGACCTTAAATTTTTCCTTTTAACTTTGTTGTAATTTTTTCTGGCGATTATTATTGAGTACAGGCTTAATTTTCGGATTAAAAATGAAATTTAAGGTAGCATTTTTAATGACTGTAATAGTTTGGGATCAATGTGTAATGATAACGTGCTAATAAATGGAACACATTTTTTGCCACGTCGGTTGTTAATGCTGCCCCTAGCTGTTAAATGTTTCCCTTTTCTGTTGGTAAGGTGTATACATTTTTACCAAGGTAATTTGGTAATGTGGAAGCTAAGCAATAATCTATAAATATAAAAGTGAAAATGTATGTTTGCTTTTTGTGTATGTCCGAGAAAGGCTTTTTTCCGAGAAGCGATCGGTCGACTCACTTCTTCTTAACACTTTTTATATCACATCTAAATGATAATATCTATGAGTTAACAATTTGCTTGACTTTGAAAAGATAAATATTCAACATTTTTCGATCGCCGCATGTGCATTAAGCTTTTTCGAAACTAATTCTGGCAGCATTTTTCCGGAAAAGTTTGAAAGCAATCAGCTTTGATCAATGCGGAATTTCTCCTTATATCAGACAATTGCTATTCAATTTGGACAATCCCTTTTTATGGGAAGCTGGTTTTCCCCACAACATCTTGGGGAAACAAAAAAAAAAAATCTTGCCCCGCAGTAAATAAAATACTGCCTCGCAGTCAAAGTTGACCTCATTAAGTACAAGCACCTGCCAATTTGTAATACTTAAATAAATTCAATCATGTTTCTGTTACTATTTCGTGGTGGCCCAGTGGTTAACGTCGCACATTTTTTTTCACACTTTAATTTCCAACTTCGACTCAAAGGTTCGGGTTCAATCCTTCATACTTACCTACCAAAACGTTTTTTTTTTTTTTTTTTTACCCCCCCCCTCCCCTCCCCCCGACACAAACACCCGGGTGCTTTGATTTACCTAAAACCACACACACCTCCAAACACTCGGGCAACGCCGGGTACCCCCCGCTAGTCTATGATAAATGCCAGACAAATTTGCAAAAAATTGAAAAGGAAAATTCTAAATGCAGCATTAACAATGGGAGTAGCCAAAAAGTGGTTGTTCACTGTAGTAGAATGTTATCATTTCAAATTTAAGTCTATAAGCGCTGATAATTGCCTGAAAAAATTACGAATAAATGAAAAATTAAAAAAAATAAATGATAGGGGCAGCATTGTTCAGGTCCACCAATTCTTTTGTTGTTTAATTATTTTGCAATCTGAAACTATTGTCCAATTTCTACTGTACACTCTTTAACCCTTATCCTTGAGTGGCCTCTTGGCCTTGATAATGTGGTGATGCCTATGTAAAACAACAAAAAAAAAAAAGCTATGTGTTTTTCAAGGTTCTAAAAAGGTAAACATGTTCAATAGCTGACCCTAATTGGGTTTCCAGACTCTACTAAATATTTGAAGCCTCATACAGAAAATAGGCTAAATTGATAACTATAGCTAGATTTTCACAAACAAAAAAGACAAATTGAAAAAAAACAAAGAGTGAGTGCATAAATATTTAAACAATTATGTATTTTACACATTATTGTTGTTTTTTTTTGTTTTTTTTTGTGCTTATGTAGATTAGTGATGATTTAAACCAACGCAATTCATATATATTTATATATTGAAGAGTTTAACTTCCAAATAATCATGTCTTTTTTATTACGATTTGTTCCAAAAAAAAAAAAATTACAGAATTTTATTAAAAGAAATATGTTGTGGAAATAAAATTGCTCACAAAAAAATAAGTTTTATTTCGTTCAATAAACTTGCATATTTTTTTTTTTTTTTTGGCATAATAATAAAAAAGCACAAATATTTGGGAGCTAACCTTTTCAATTTAGTCCAGAGTTAACACCTTCAACGTAGCCATATTTTTTATGTAGCATTATTAAAGGTAAGGTAATGTTCAAGGTTCAAAACAAGTTAAATTGTTTGTTTTTCCCCGCTTTTCATATTCCCCCTAATTGACAACATTTATAGGTTTTCAGGTAATCTGTAAATGAATAACACATGTAAAATTGTCACTGACAAATAGTCTTGCCATAAGCCAAATAGTGTGCGCGTGTGTGTTGTCTGGCTGGCCGTCGAAAAGCATAATGTTATTAGATGAAAACTATTTGGCAGCGACAATTTTACATGCGATATTCATTATCATAATTCTGGAAAACCTATAAATGTTGTCAAATTGCATGGAAAAAATAATATAATTAACAAATAAATATCCATATTTTTTAATTTGTTTTTTTTTTTTGTTTGTTTTCTTTTTTTTGAGCGAAACCTTAATGTAAAAGACGCAAATATTTGGGAACTAAATCCACTGCCGATAAAAAAAATTTGGAATAAGAAAAATGATTTTTGTTTTAATTGAAATCAACCACTAATAAAAAAAAACTTCTCTAAGTACTCGATTTGAGCTAAATAAATACTACAAAGTACAAAACAAAAAATATTAAAAACAATCTTTTAATCCTGTTTAAATGCAAAAGCTTACTGAAATAATCGTTTTCAAAAACCTGTTAAAAATAAAATACGAAACGTCCGCTGTAAGGTGGGTGCGACTGTGAACACAAAAACTAATATTTCTCAGTCAATGTCCTAACTAGTGTTGGGACGATTCCTAATTTTTATACGATTCCGATTCCGATTCCAGGAAAATATTGATTAACGATTCCGATACCAAGTACGATTCCGATTCCTAGGGAATTTATTGTTTTGAAATATACCAGGTAGTTTTATACTTATGGTCGGTAGTTCCCAAATATGTTCCCTAACTTTGGAAGAGATATTTTATGTCTACACCGTCGTGTTTTGGTTTAAATAAAATTATTATATAGTAAAAAACTAAACGGAAAAATTAGCAAAATTTATTTTAGAGAAAATTTATTTTACTTAATTGGAATACAGAAAAAAAAAACTCAAAGAAAATAGAATTTATCCTTCAGAGAAAAAACAAATAAAATAGAATTTATATAACAGAACAAAAACAAGAAAATTAGAGAATAAATACACACGATTCATTATTTTGGTCCTCATAATTAGCAGATTTAATGAATTAAATAAAAAAAATATAGCGGAAGAGAAAGAAAATATATACTAATTAAATATAAAAAAGATAAATATTTGATTTAATAATTTATAAATGAACGTGCGTAATGAAAAAAAAAAAAACAATATACCACGTGACATGGCGCCGTAGATACAAAATAACCTTTCCAAAGTTAACGACCATATATGAGAAATACCATTAATCGAAAGTTTTTGTGTTTTATACCAAAAAGGTAGGTATAGCGAAAAGTTACAATTAAAGGAATTTCAAAAACGATTTTTTGTTTGGCTATTGATAGTTGTATTTGTGACGTCAGTTCTTCAGACCTCCATAATTCACAAGGAGTAGTTAACACCTATTATTTTTTCTTACTTTTTCATTGCTTTCACACGTTGTTTCTAACGTGAAGAATAAGTTTAGCCAAACTAATTTTGAAATAGGGTATATCAAAGGAACACATAAAAATGATACCACTATAAAAAACAAATGAAATACTAGATAAAATTGAGCAAACATAATTACCAAAATTACAGAAAAAGAAAAAAATGGGGAAGTTTGTTGAGTGAAATGAATTATTGAAAGAAAATTAATTGAACTAATAGAAATGTTAAATAAAAAAATGTCACATTTCAATATTTTTTTAATAATTAAATTCTCAGGGTTGTCGAAATTAAAAATTAAGTGATTTTTTTTTATTAGACTTCTTTCAAAGCTTGTTACCTTGAAAAATACATTTAAAACCCTGTTTTTTTTAAATAAATTGAAAAATAAATGCAATTAAAAATATTTAATTGATAATTGAAACTTTAAAAACATATTAAACATTGAAAAATTACTTATCTCACAAATTAACGTCCAATAAAGTAGATCCAGTCTTCATACAGGAATTTGGTTATAATAAATATATCTTTCCCAAACTTAAAAATTAAATCTTTTTTTTTTTTTTTTTTTTTTGAGAGAGAGAGAGAGAGAGAGAGTGGTTTAAAATCGCCGGGGAGTGCCGCCTAAAATTTTAAAGTAAATTTTAGGAGTTTAGTGCCTTTCAAAGACGGTTATCATAATTTATTATCATCATTTAATTTCCTTTTTTACCTCCCCCCCACACCTTTCCACGTGGTTCAGTAGTTAACCAGTGCTCCTGTTGCTGTCAGTCAGCTATCTTTACCTAAGTTTTAATTTCTAGTTAAAAGAATTTTTCATGAATGGAATCAGCATTTTCTTAAATTATTTTTTTAGTTGTATATATTGTATTTACTCTTTGAAGTTAAGGAGGGTTAAAAAAAAAATGGTGACACCTAGATGGTGACGTAGGCAAAAAAAAAAAAAAAAAAGACACTGCGATTTCGACCCTCACTAATAAAACTGCTCTGAGTGACTAGTTGGTAATTTTTTGTTCCTTTTTCTGTTTATTTTGCTCCTCCAATTTATTTGGATGCTTCATAGTTAAATGTTTTAACATGTTGGTTGTGGTCATGTTAGATGGTTTTATTCCTCGCGATATTTTAATTTGACCGACTTTGCAAATGGCTTTCAACTCATCATCTTCAAAAAGACTTTTTTTTGGACTTTGGGCCATATTAGAAAATTCAGTTTATCTGTAAACAAATAATTTACTATTAAATTTTGTTTTAAAGCTAGTCACTTATTTGGATAATATTAATTGAAAATAATCCGCTAAAAAAGACAAAAAGAAAAAATATAAAGGGATGGGGCGGTAAATTGTACCAACCGGTAGTTAACAAAAAACACTTATAGAATTTAATTTTTGAAACCAATATATAAAAGTTTACATAATGAAATGCAAATATGCATTTTCGGGTTTGTATTACTGTACACATAGATTCGAAAAAGTTGGCAAAAAACAAATATATAACAAACAAATATTATCAAAGGCAAGATAAGTTACTTTTCTACCAAACTGGGTAATTTATTTTGTTTTTATTCAATGTAACATGTTTATTCAGCTCGAAAAACATGCAGTGTTTACCGATGTATTGGAAAATTCAAAATGGCGCCCGACACTCTCTTTAACATGGTAAGTTCGGGAAAAGGTGTTATAAATAATAAACTAGACAAAATACTATTTAAAAAACACCGAATATATGTCAAAATATGTCACGGTAACATATATTGAGCGAGTTTCTAGCAGTATTTTGTATAGTTTATTATTTATAACACCTTTTCCCAAACTTACCGTGTTAAAGAGTGTCGGGCGCCATTTTGAATTTTCCAATACATCGGTAAACACTGTATGCTTTTCGAGCTGAATAAACATGTTACATTGAATAAAAACCCGAAAAATATATCCAGTTAGGTAGAAAAATAACTTCTCTTGCCTTTGATAACATTTATTTGTTATATATTTGTTTTTTTGACAACTTTTTCGAATCTGTGTACAGTAATACAAACCCGCATTTTCTTTTGAATTTTTTGTTTTGGTTTACTGTGTTCAATTCACACATGGTTGATGCGGTTCAATATTGCTAAACTATAAGTCCTTAGTAAAATTCTTTTTATAAATACTTTTTAAAATGAAATTATTTAATTAATCGTAAATATTATTTAGACATAAAAATTAATTGATTACAAAACCTTTTAAAAAAATATATATTAATTTCTTTTTCGTTCGGCAAAAAACTGCGCAAAACACTTTTAATTTTCAATTTAAAATTCCAGAAAAAAGATTATATTATTCTGCTTTTAATATAATCAAATTCAGGGTTTTATCTTTCTGGAGAAAAAAAAAATAATGGATTTTATTTCAATGAAATTAAAAAAAAAAACTTGACTGAATTGAATTAATTACCCTTAAATTAACGAAGGGGTTATTTAATAACTTTAGGTTTGGAAGAGATAGGTATGGGGTCGATTTTTTTGAAACTTCAAAAGAAACCGACTACTGTCAAAACTTTGCGAAATAATACAACGTGATCAATTTCATTTTAGAGATATTTCTTTCAAAAGCCTTCTTTTAAAAAAGGAAAAAAAAAGTATATTGTTCTATTAAACCTTTTACTGTTTAAATAATTTGACTTTGCTCGTTTTATTTTAAGAAAATATAAGTTGAAAAAGCATTTTCATTCACTATTAGACGATTTGTCAGTAAAAAAAAACAATCGCCGAAAAGATAAGCGTTTTTTTTATTTTTACTCGCAATGTAGAGCCCTGCATATTTCTTTTCAAGTTAACTCTTTTGTAGTTTTGATTACAATAGATCTGAATGAATGAACCTTGTAAGGGAGGGGCACTAAGCATTGCCCTGTCAATAATGAATTTCTTTGGTTTCTTTTTATTTCTCTCTTGCGGTTAGAAATATCAGGAAATTTTTTTATTTTTTTCAACATCAGACTAAAAGAATCGTAATGAAGGAATCGGAAAATTAAGGTATTTTTTAACGATGCGATTCCGATTCCGATACCTCCCAAAATACACGATTCTTACGATTAACGATTCCGATTCCGATTAATCGTCCCACCACTAGTCCTAACCCATTGGGCCATGGTGACAGTCATACCATGATGTTGCAAGTTTTTGTAGTCAACATATCCAAAAGGTGAAGTGGTTCACGCATGTGCAGATACTGAAATTGTTTAGAAAGGGACGATTTTATGTGACCTCCCCCCTCCCTCAGGTTCTGTGGTCATTAAGGTAGAAAAAAATGAATATTTTTTTTTTTTTTTTTTAATTTCACATATTATGCATCCTAGTCCGTGTCCTTTAAGACACTACGAAAATCATCCTTATCAGCTTTGGATTTCAAAAGTTTTAGCAAGACAGACAAACAACACACACACACATACACGCTAACAGACATCTCGCCTTTATATAATAGAAGACTAGCGGGGGTACTCAGCATTGCCCAGGCCATATAAGACAAAAAGAAGAAATATAGTTGCATTTGAACACATCTATAAAAAAAAAATATGTATGTTTTCAGTGCCCTAAATTAGCTTTTCAATAAATATTCATAAAATCATTAAAAATTATTTCTTTGTAGCCTAAGGACTTATTGTACAGCTCAAATCAAAGTTGAGTTTTATTCATAGTAAAAGAAAATCAAACAAAAAGAAAAGTTATTTATAGTGCTTTAGTAACTGCGCAAGTGTTTTTTAAACCAAAATGAACGTTTTTTTATGTTATAAAAATGATTACTGATTACTTATAGGTTTATTTATGTTATAAAAATGATTACTGATTGCTAATAGGTTTATTAAAAGGAAAAAAAAAAATGAACTTCAAAAGCGAATGCCATAAGCGTACTCGATATGTATTAGACTAACATTGCAACAATCTTATAATGTTGCAAATTTATGTTTTTGAAATGAAGGTAAGAATGAACAGCATTCATGTATATGTAGATTAAGAAAGATTGTTGAAGGCAACATTTTTACCTGCACCCCCCTCCCTTCAAATAAAATGACATTTGTACCTCAAAGAATTGATATTTTCTAAGTTTTAGATATTATATATCCGGGTCCCTGCTCTTTCACTCGATATCATATTCATGGCATTTTTAAAAATTTTAGCTAGGCATTCAAACACACAAATGCACTAGCAGATAACTCTCCTTTATATAATAGATCAAACCCTGACAGGTACTATCCCTTTGGGTCAGTGTTGACTTGTGAGTAATGCCAACTCAGGAGTGACTCCATATTCTTCAAAATTCCCAAATCAAGACCTCACCACTAGATGCAGGTTGTCGTAACCAATACTATCACTTCTTTAATTCTGTCCTTTTTTGTTGACAATTGTCTGTATTTTGTATGCGTTTAATTTCTATTGTAATTTTTAAAAAATCTGTTTATTTTTAGTTTTTTTTTTTGTTGTTTTTTTAATTTATTTTTTCTGGATATTGTTCATTTCAGTAACCGAGCACAAAAGTAATTTGACAGTTGATAACTTCAATTTTATGCGGAAGCCTATCTATAAGGAACCTTTTGAGTCTGTCCGTAATGCTAGCAGGAGAAGTTTACCGAAACCTAAAAATTCTAAAAGTAGCCCAAAGGGACTTCCGAAACCTGCAGTTGTTTTGGATATAGCTCAACCAGAAGATGGATGCAACACTACCGAAGAGGAAGAGGACACCAAATCTATTGAGCCAGAATTTGAAATGGCACTTGCTGCAACGGCACTCACTGTGCAGCAGGTTGTTCCTTCTCGTTGGGTATCTGGTCCCAGTGGAGGCTGTAAAGAAATGGTCATCAAATCTGAGCCAATGGAAATAGAAAATATAAAAACTGAAAATGCAGATGAACAAGTTATCGCCTTACAAACTCTTGGAAAACATTCACTAGAGAATTCTAATTCTTTAGGAAAAAAACCAAAGAAAACAAAATCTGTGGCCAGAAAAAGCACAAGTCAACTCCCCAAATCGATTTCATTGTGAGTAATTTTTTTCTTCTTTTTAATATTTGAAAAAGATTACACCAATTAAATAGTGAAACTCAGGCATTTCAATCAGTGCAGACAAGTGAAGGAATAACCAAACTCTGCCATTTATTCTTCTCTGCAACTTCTCTCTCACAGATGATATTGCTAGTCTCAGTCTTTTTTGTAAATACTATTATGGCATGTGTTTTTGAGAATTGTCTGATCTATTCTCTGCTTCTTTTGTACGAGCTCGTTTGACTTGTTGATCTAGTAGTCTCCATTAATTTGCTGTTTTAATACCTTTTAGTTACCTTATTCCAGTATCTCCTTCCCAAAAACTGCAAGCTTGTGGAACTTTTCTTACTGATTGTTTTCTTCCTTCCTACAGCCTTGGTCTTTTCAAGTGTAAGGTCAATAGGCATCTCCTGTCTTTGTGGTAATCATTTTTTATTCTTGTTAGCTCTTTGTATCAATTGGCTTCATGCTTTGTCTGAAGCAATTTCGATTAAATATTTTTTCCTTAATTCAACAAAAAGGTTTCCTCACATCGAGTTCACAATTGAAATACATGTTAAACGTCACAATGATTATCTTTCTGGCATTTTTTGAGAAGATAAATTTTCCTCCATCATGTAATGGAGATAAAAAAATTGTGTATAGCATAATGCAGTGTTCTTGGATCTTAGATTGCAATAAACATCTCTGGTAGGTGTTCTATCCGGAGTCCTGTTTTGTTGCCATGTCACAAATTGCTCCGTGGATATTTTGTCTCTAAGCTACGTTTTTATTCTGCTAGCTTTAATCATAGGAATTTACAAAAACAATAAACAAACTTATCTGCTTCTGGGGGGGCTTAGTTTTTTTCTTTTCAGCTCTTTACAGCAATTTATATCTGGATAGGCTGTAATTTCCTGTCCCACCATGAACCTTGAAAAAAAACATCTGCTCACTTTTATGTTATAAACTCAAAAAGCAAAGCAAAATTGATCTTGCTTCTCTCTCATACATTTCCTTCAGTAACGTAATATCTTACAATGTAATCATACATCAAGTCTGTTAATTTCTAATGGATATTTTCCACTACTCTATCATAATACTTACTCTAGCCTTGTGTGGAAAACTACTGTTTTTGATATTATTTTATTTACACATCTCTGATCTGGGTAGGGCAATTTAACAAAGAAAAAAATTAAACCCTGCACTTATTTTGTTAATTTGCTTTTTCCGCTTTCTTTATGTGTATGGCTAGCATGAAATAAAAAGCAATATCGTTTTACTGTACGTACTTAACTTTCTCTCTTCCGAGAACATATATTATTTTTATTAGTAACAAAAATATTGTTGGGTACAACATCCTCGACTTTTCATGCATAAAATGGATTCAATAAACTCCCCATCTCGATGCCTTGGAACATCATGTTTTGTTTAATATCCATTTTAAATGCTAGCATGTGTTGAACGCCTTTTAGAAACTTTCGAACTCGTCTATCTTTGACCAGGTTTTTATCCCCCTTTTTATCAAGCCCATTTTATCACTTTCTCACATATGTCCTTTCCCTTTTTGAACTGAACCCGCTCCCTGAAATATTTTACATCCATTAACCCAAGAATACATCTGTTACAATGATGTGTCTCCTGTTCTGCATGTGACGAGCATGCGCGGAAGAATCATGTGCCAGTATATGAGTCGGGTATACCAGTGGCGAAAAGCAAATCTGGGACCTGTTGATTGCTAATTAAAAATCTACCAATGAGCTACATTCATCCTAACCTCAGTGACGATTGAGTTTCACCCAATGGCTATAAAAACAAGTCGATAAGTTATTCGAGGGTAGTTGGAAAAGATTGCTCTGTGTTACTGCGTTCGTGATAATATTGTGGCGTGTCAATTCGATGGTATTGTTCGGGATCATGTCATGTCGATCGACTGTGTTGATTGGGATTGTGTCGTGTCGATCGACAGGGTCGTTTGAGATCATGTCGTGTCGTGTTGATAGACATTGTTATTCGGGATCTTGTCATGTTGTGTCAATTGACGGTGTTGTTCAGGATCGTGTCGTGTTGTTCGTGTCGTGTCGTGTTGATCGACGGTATTGTTCAGGATTATGTCATGTCGATCGACAGTGTTGTTCGGGATTGTGCTGTGTCGATCGACGGTGTTGTTCGGGATCGTGCTGTGTCGATCGGGATTGTATCGTGTTGATCGACGGTGTCATTCGGGATTGTCTCGATTGGGATTCAATAAATATTTACTAATAATAAAAAGAAGATAAATATAATTCAATGTTGTAACTGGAAAAAAGTCTAAACACAAAAAATGGTCATACAATTTTGAACAGAGATTAAAGAATCACTTTTTCTGCTTTTTAATTTTACTTGTCTCGATTGTAATTATGTCAGCTTCCTGCAAAGAATGAGAGATGCATACTGTTTAATAGTAACTTTGTTTCTGTCTCAGAGCTGATGTCATGACCAATGCCGAACCTTTCCAGCCATGCTCCCTAAACTGTCCAGGACTCGCAGGCATCCCACCCACGCTGCACTGTGACATTTGCATGTGTCTCTTTCACATTGATTGTGTCAATCTTAAAGACAACGAAGTGCCAAAAGTTTTCACTTGTAAGGTATGATGTTTTTTTTTTTTATATATAATAATGCACTAAGGCATTTTCATGTTCGTACATACGTTATCACCTTCCACCCATTTTTAAAAGATTAGATCATCCTATCGCCAAAGATGTGATGCCAAAAAAAAATCAAATTTTCAAATTTGATCTTATGTTGCTGTTGTTGGCTAACATGGAAATCAAACTAAAATATGCTTTCTTGGCCTTCGGGCTAGGATGAAAGTGTAGTATCTTTTCTGCCAGAAAGGGGTCTCTATTCGCAGTGGATGAAAATCTGTTACAAACTTATACAAAGGTTTAGGAGACAGTGCTTCATAACTAGATATATTCTGAAACTATATTGGCATACTTAGATAAGCATATATCCATTTAATCAAAAGTGGGTGCTTGTGCACTTTTTCTACCACGCTATTTTTAAATAGTTTTTTCAGGTTAAATTCAAGCTTCACAATATCTTTTTTTTATTACATTATTAGGTGGAAGAGTTACAAAACACCCTCCCCATGTTAAGAATGGCTTTCAAAATAATGTTATTATTTCAGCACGGTGGCAAAAGTGCACAAGTACCCAAAAGTGTTATAATAATATCATAGAGATTTACATTTGTGCTAGACGTCGATAGAATGGAAATATGTCACAAACTTGTTTAAAGCATAGCAACAATATACAATAGATTTAAGATACAACTGTGGAAGTTCCATGGGTCTCGTTTGTATTTCTATTATTACAGGAACTTCTCAGCTTATAACTTCATTCGGCCCATGCATGGTGGTTCTGAGCAAGATTACACAAGATGGCTACTCAATCAAAACCATTTGTGAATCTGAGATTCCAGCCAAGTTTTCCTTGATGTCCGAATCCTCAACTGCCTATTGAGTATTTGTACCACTCAGAAGGAGAGAGGATGAGAAGCATAATGAGCTGCATACCTAAATGATCAAAGACGTTGCTGCAAAATTGTTCAAAATGTAGTGAAGACGAGGGAAGAAGTTGTCTCAACTTGAGCAGAGTGAATGCCGTTGCAGAAACAACTATGTTCCATCAAAGTGATGTTTTGTTTTGTTTTCTGAATTTATATATTTTGTTTGTTTAGTTTTACTTTATAATCTACTATTATATAAAAGTCACTTTGTGTGTGTGTGAGTTCCTCAGAGGTTCTGAAACAAATGAGCCAATGTTTTTCAAATTCCACACAAAGGTAATTTATATGTCTGACAGTGTTCTTAGATATGTTTTGTACAGAAATTCACCCAATGCGTATCGAAAATCGAAAAAATCCGATTTTAAAAATAGTCTTTCTTCTCTTATAGATAAATAAAAAATAATTTTTACAAAGGAATATTTTACGTTACACCGGTGTCACCTTGATGGGTGTAACGTAAAATATTCCCTTGTAAAAATTATTTTTTATCTAGAAAGACTATTTTTAAGATCGTTAAGTGGAAATATCAGTTCATGTGATATTGTAAACAAACACAAATGGAGTTTGATGAACGACATTATCATTATTTTTGTATTTTTTGCGAATTTGTTCACCGGGCAAATTATTTATCATAATATATAATAATCAATAGAAAATTCATTCTATAATAATAGAATTTTTTTTTTTTTTTTTTTTTTTTTTTTTTTTTTTTGAAAACTCATCCATGTATATTATTTTAGTATGTGTCTAATAATTAACCAGAAAAATGTTTTTGAAAAAATCTAAGATTAGATATATTAAACCTAAAAATTTAATTTGGTCAGACTAAGAATTCTGCGAGTCTGTTGTTCACAGTAGAAGAAAACAAATAACACTGTAACCTACAACAATAAAACCTTTTGTTACTTTTTTTTTATGGATCACTTTCTAACATTGGAAGGGGATGGGGAAATCCATAATATCACATGTTGACCATGTTTGATATCTCACTAATTAAGCATTTATTAAATTATTTTAAATGTGTTTTTATTATTTGTTACTAGCACATCATCTAAGTTATTCTCAAGGCTGAAAAAGAATAAAAAAATACCTGGCAAATATACCTAGTTAACCAAGTGCAAGAGAGATACAAATAATTACGTTTAGAGGGGTTGTTAGACGAAAAGATCTTTCGGTTGGGTGTCCAAAATAGCAGGTGATTGTCTGACATCTGATAAGATGCTTCATTTCCATCAAAAACAAAAGATAAAAGAATTGGGTTCTTGTCCAGAATTCCCCTTATATTAAAAAACAAAATTTTTGAAAAATCTGTATGATGTACCTACCTATGAAAATGTCATATTCCAAAAATCATGTAAATTGATCAAATAATTTCATTTTTAACTAAAAAAAATCGAATTTGATGAATAAACAAAAAGGGACTTTCGCATCACTATCTTGAAGAAACAAGGGCAGATAACTCATAATAATTCAAACTTGCAAGATCAGCCTTGTAATGCCCATGATTTCTTATTGATTGCTAAAAATCATTAAAATAGTATTTTCTTTGTAATAATAAAACTACTTGATCAATTTAGGTGATTTTTGGAATATGATATTTTCGTTCTGTCACGGGAGTATACATAATGATTTTTCTGTATTTTTGTTTTTTAACATGGAGGGAATAATTTTGCACAACCCCCAAGAATTGGGGGGGGGGGATCTCAATTTTAGGTTTTATGTTCATTGGTTCTTCATATTCTTCGCTTCTATTTGAAATAGCATTTATGTCAGTCTGTCACTTTGCAATTTCATTTTCATCACAAAATGAGTCCATCGAGCAGACACATTTTGAAACTACCCATTCTTATTTTGGTGTATTGTCTACTTAATTTTATTGTTTTAAAATATTTTAAATATATTTTAAATTTAATTTTTTTTAAATATTTATTTTGTAGAACTGTTCAAAAGATGAACGCCTTCTTCGGAATAAGGTAACTGTTAAATCCACCAGCAACACAACACCTACATCTTCAGTAATGATTACGACGACAACCACGTCCTCGTCTTCGTCCACCATAATTGCAAGTAAAGCTATACCAGCAAGTCTTATCTCAGTCGCGTCTCCGAACAGTTCAACTAGTAACATTGTAAATACCATTACCGACAGCACAACGTCAGAAAGTGACAAGAAAGGAAACAAAGTTGCCTCAAAACCATCTGTGATTCAGTCGTCATCGTCGTCATCAACTAAAGACATTACAGTTGTTACACAACTTCCAAAGAAGCATGTGACCATCACACGTCGGGTTGTTTTAAACACTCCCCTCTCTATGTTAAACGGGTCTCCAGTAAGCTCACCCATTCAGGTTGTAGCTGAGGATCACTCTCAAAATGTTAGCACGATTCAGCTCAGCCCTGATTCTTCAAACTACGTCGCATGCAGCACACAGAACTTGTCGGACTCTGTTCGAACACCCAATATTCCTTCTCGCATGAAATTTACCAAAACGGGCCTCACGTATTCACTCTTGTCAAAGAAGTCCCCAAGTTCATCCCAGCCGTCATCTTCTCTCCCGCTTTTGTTACCAAAAGTTAACACCAGTGTTATTGCTGCTGCTTCTCCTTCTTCATCATCATCTTATAGCCTTAAGAACAACTCTGTCACCACCATCATGACCACTCCTTCTTCCACCTCTCCTCCTCCTGCATCATCAAGTTCTTCTACTACAACCACTATAACAACTACTACTTCCTCTTCTAGTTCTATCAGTATCGCTACCAGTGCAACTACTACCACACACACCAATGTCACAACCTCGGCAAGCATAGATTGTACTAAAGATCTGACCATAAAGAATTCCCTTTCTTTAACACCAGAAAGTCCAATGATAGTTTCTCCATCCCAGTTGGTGGCGCCACCCAGTCAGATGTCAACTTCAGAGACAACTTCTAGTAGCAGCATCAAGATGGAGACCTTGTCATCCTCATCACCATCATCCTCATCACCGTCATCTTCATCGTCGACATCATATGCTCATTCTGGCAGTGGGGTGAATAGTGTTGTTGGGCTTCAGGTGTCCAATACACTCCTCGGTTCCGAGAGCTACCCTCGGTCTGGTCAGCTACTTACCTTGCCATCCGCCGTGGCGAAACGACTCAACCCATCATTGCCTCTTGCTCTGCGAATCAACAATATGCAACTTCTAATACCACCGTCGCGGTGCATCAATACTGCGGAGGGGTTGAAAGTGTTTCTGCCACCAAAGACCTTCTCTGTACCAAGTGGCTCCACAACTACAATGAACATCACATTCTCGTCGGGCAGCATGTCAGCCGATAATGCTAAGGACCTCTCCCTCTCTATGTTGAGCAAGGATAAATCCATGTCGCTCGATATGTGTGATCAGGTGGTAGACCTGAGCAAAACTTCGGAAACATCCAAGCAAATGCTCAAAATTACCGAACGTCGGAACAAAATGAAAAGTTATCTTTGTCCGTTTAAAACTTTATATACTGGTTATAATACTATGATTCAAATATTCAGTTACCTCAGTGCAGGAGATCTTGTAAGGTAAGAACAACATTTTGCATTATGGTTGGTTGGTTGTTTTTGTTTTACGGCATATCAACCCTTTTCAGGTTATTTGATGCTGAATCCAGTGATTTTTGAAGAAAATTTTTTAATAGAATATATTTGTTTTTTTCAAGTCGGTTTCTATTTAACCCATAGTTGGGATCCTAACAGGTACTACCACTCTGAGTCAGAGTGTACCTGGGAGCAATGGCAATTAAAGGGTGGCTCCACACTCCCAAAAGCCCGCGAGTTGGAGCCTCACCATCGGATATAGTTTAAGGTCATATCCAGGACCTTTGCATTATGTTTTCAATATATATTAATGTTGGTCCCAACATTAATCAGAATCAAGAATCAGAAAAATCCAAACTTTTTGTGGCATTGGAAGTGGAAAAATTTGTGCATGTTTTCCCATGCCAAAAATGATTCCTTTAATTTTCTTTTTTTATTTGACTTTGTTTAAAACAAAATCTTCCACTCCTGGTAGTAATTATAAAATAATATTTATGGATTTCAAATTACAGGTAAAGTTTAAATCTATAGATCAACCCCCCCCCCCCAGCGTTATTTTATGTTTGAGAAAATATCAGCTCACTTAACACGTGTTTTTTTTTGTTTTTTTTTTTTACAGTAATTATGAAAAAATAAAAACTTTATAGTTAAATGTTTAAAGTTTTATAAAGAATCGGAATCAGTAATTGTATTGAAATGAGAGATTTAGTACGGAATCGGGGGGGGGGGGTATATTGGGATCGTTCCATCACTAATATATCCAATTTACTGAAAGAAAGTGCTTGAGAAGAATATGGTTGAACAACAACTTTTGGACACCATAATATACAATGTGCCAGCTCAAATAAAAAAGACCGCTCTGTGAATTGAAAAGATATCCAAAAAATCAGAAAAAAGAATAACTCTGTCGTGTTCAATCAGACGTGCCTGAATAATATATATCTATAGACTCCTATAAATTTGGGATTTTTTGTATTGATATTCATATTAAAAACCCCTTTTTCTATTTATTTAAAAAGAAAATACAACTTTGTTATATATATGGGTCATGGAATTGCATTCATCTGCAAAAGATCTAGCTAATTTTTGCATATTCTTTTAAACATTCATTTTAATTAATTTCCTATTAGTTTTTTCGGTTTTCTTATGGGATGATCATCCTTAGTTAACTATTACGTGTAATTATATTCATACAGATATTCTACATGATTTATACTTGCATAATATTTCTGTAAAAAGGTTATAGTAAACACAAACCTCTTTCTATATATATTTATGCATATATATATATATATATATATTTTTGTTTAAAAACTTTTGCCTACCAAACTCCTTTATCAGTTTTTGGTCTACAGATATGAAACTTATAGTGTATTCAAACCCATGCGAAACTTTATATTTGGGTTTTAACCAGGGAAAATGTGTACAAAAGGGTGAAAATAAAAAAAATGGAATTTGCCAGGTGAAAGTCAAACGATGGCATTACGAATATGCATGTGTAATGTAATAGTTGTTGATTCATGTTTTAATTTTGAGCCTTACAGCAAACATGTCTTCCTAGCTAAGGCATTAATTCAAAGGAAAAAGTAAATCGTAAGCTAAACGTTTTGGTTTCAATTCTCAGTGGTGGCGCATGAGTCATTTAAAAAAAATTTTTTTTTTTTTAAACTTTTCAAATCATTACTGTATATTGGGTTCAATATAATCTATGTATTAATATGATAGCGTGTGTGTTCTTTTGTGTGTCACGCTTTCCAGCAAACTTCATTGGTTGAGATTTAAGAACACACACCCTATCGTATAAATATATAGATTATACTAAATGTGTTAATGGATTTGGTGAGTCTTTAATGAGATCCCAGGCATAATCTCTTCGTTCTTTTCGAGTAGAGGGAGGGGATGATAGTCTGAAAAGTTTACTTCCGATGATAACATTATTATCTTCTGTTAAAAAGATGCATATAATATATTTATGATGTACTACATTGGCATAAGATGTCATGTTCTAAAAATTAGTAAATGGATCAATGCTCGCTGGGGGCTTATTTGTCACATTCCAGAAATTCGCATATCAAGTAATCTTGAGTTTATATTTTAGTCCTTAATGCTCTCATGGCAGTAATTGCAATAACTCTTAAGAAGCCGGGGGGGGGGGGGGTTAAAGTCACTGGAATGCTGAGAATGATACTGCACCCAAAAATTCATGTTGAAGTAATGGTTGCCTAATCCCCAACTGTTAATGTTTTTATGTATTAATTTCAAAAAGCTGCTGAAACAGTTTATGATTTAAACATTACTTTATTTCAAGTAAATTTTTAACAGTGGGGTAGGGGATATGAAGTCAGTCTCGGAAATGGCTGAAACCGTTCACGATTTAAACATTACTTTATTTCATGTATATTTTTAACAGTGGGTTGGGGGATTAGAAATCAGTCCTGGAAATGGCTGAAACCGTTTACGCATTAAACATTATTTTATTTCATGTATATTTTTAGCAGTGGGGTTGGGGAGTATGAAGTCAATCCCGGAAATGGCTGAAACAGTTTACCATTTAAACATTACATTATTTCATGTATATTTTTAACAGTGGTGTGGCGGACATAAAGTAAGTCCGAGATTGGATGAGATAAGTGCAAATATATACTAGCAGAATACCCAGCGTCACCCAGGATTGAATGAGATAGGTGGAAAACATATAGTAGCAGAATACCCAGCGTCGCCTGGGATCGAATGAGATAGGTGGAAGATATATACTAGCAGAATATTCAGCATCACTCGGGATTGAATAAACAACATAGAACACATAAACTATGAGAATACCCGGAATTGATTGATGTGTTTGTAATGAAATAATCAGCCCAGGAATATATCGAAGTTATTATTTTAGTAAAGGGGGTGGGGGTGATAATGTGGGTTAAAATTATGAAAAATGATTGTCAAAATTAGTAACATATCCAAGAATTATTAAAAATGATGAAATGTGAGTTAATGGATTGGTGTGTTTGTAATGAAATAATCAGCCCAGACAATATATCGAAGTTATTATTTTAGTAAGGGGTGTGGCGATACAGTATTAACAAAAGGGCTAGAATAATATGATGGTGTCTTTATTCATGCTGAACGCCACGGAGGATAACTCAATGTAAAGCGCCGACACTCCCTCCCCATCTTTAATCCTAGCTTTTCTTCCTAAAACTCGAACCTTTTGCTCGGTATCATAACAAATTGTTTTTTCGCTGTAAAAAAAAAAATACTTGATGAGATTAAGTGAAAAAAAAAAATTTTTTGTTTTTTTGGGAGAACTTTGTTCTATAATGGATACGTGCAACATAACCTTCTTTTGATATTTTCATTTTTTAATGTCTTGATTAAACTGTACAAGTACCATTTTTTTTTTTTTTTTTTTTTTTCAAAAATAAAAATAACCAAATGTGTGAATCGTCTGCTGGTAAGTTTTCAATTTGTCAAGATTCAAAAGTGCATATTTTATTAATTCATCTCCATGAAAGTGCAAGCAAATGTATAGACAAAGGAGTGAATTTAAGTGATGTTCTTTTCGTTTGACTTTGGTAATAGTGAATGGCGGCGTTTCCTCTGCAAGATTACTTTATTCCAACATGAGTGAATTTAGACAAAGGTATCTGGACCATTATTATTGCAAATATTGAAAAAATGGTCTTTATCCAAAATTCTCCCTATATTAAACAACAAATAAAGAGAAATCTGTATGATATATTTATCTGTGATGAAACGAAAATCTATTTCAAAAATCACATAAATTGATCAAGTTTTTATTTTTTTATTTTAAATAATTTTATGAGTATCCAAAGAGTGGGTATCTTGACCATCATTTTGAGAAATATTTCAAGAAATAAAGGGAAATTACTCAACAATAATTCATACTTATCAGATTTATGTTGTAATACCTGCAAATTCCCATTAATCACTACAAAAAGGAATTTCTTTATTAACATAGAACTACTTGATCAAGTTATGTGATTTTTGGAATATGATATTTTTGTTTTGTTATGAGTGTGTACGTCATACAGACTTATTTTTGTTTTTTAAGATAGGAAGAATTCTAGACCAGAACCCCAAAAAATCATCACAAAAAAGTAGATTCAAATTTGTCATAAAACCGCCTTATTTTATTGTAGTTCTGCTTTTTGTCTCTGGTACACATTACTTTTACAAACTCAAACAATTTCTGGTATGGAATTATGAGATTTTTGATAATACAAACCAATGTCCTGTTTTTTTTTTTCTTTTTTTTTTCCAATTATTAAGTAACCTGTTCAGTTTGTGTATTACACTGGCATCAAATATGAATAAATACTTCCACATGCCCCCATTCACTGTTGATTATGGCACCTTGTAATTCTCCCTTTTAGTTTAATTTTTATTTTTTCTGCAATGCATCATTTGTACTGGTTATTTTTTACTTTTAAATAGCTGATATTAAATTTTGACAATAATCAACATTGATTTTACTTGCACTGATCTGTATCATTAGTCAAAGTGTCTGTTACATAAGTCCCATGTCTGTTTGTGTTTGCAAAACTTCAGACATAAAACAATACCTAACAAATTAAAACTTAAAAATTAATGATAATTCAACCATCGAAACAACAAAGATCATCTAATCCTAGGGATGATGGATGACACACACATTGGGAGTTTCTTTAAAGTGAAGCTAGTTGATCTCACTCTTGTCCCAACCAGCTTGATTCCGTGGCAGGTTAGGATCGAGGCAGTTGGAAGCCAGTTGGGATGTGTAGGAGCTGCCGGAAGTGTCTACGTCGTCCCACATACCGCAGCTTATATTTCCTAATGGTCACCAGACTGGTACTGGCCAGGCTCAATGTTGCTTAACTTTGGTGATCTAATGAGAACCAGTGTGTCAATGTGATGGTAAAAGTTAATAAGAATGAATAAAATAGACATTATTTCAAAAGGGGAAAAAAAATCAATTAATGTTTTCGAATGAATGTGATAATTTAAAACAAGAAGTTCTTATGATTATTGGAAAGATGGAGATCTTCCTAAGATTTCAATTTCTTTATGTAGTATAAAATTGTAGTTTCCACAAGAGTTTCTTGTGAAATATAACTAAGTGACAAAGGCTAGAAAAAATATTCAATGTTATCTCAGTTAATTTCTGTTAGACCTTTGTCAACAAATAGAGCATATGTATCAAAGATTATTTGTAATCAGTTTCTTTCATAAAATAAGTAGCCTTTTGCATTTTTTCTTTCATTTGGTGAAGGGTGATATTTTGCAATCATTTAGAGATTTGTCTATCCCAATTGTTGCAAGTGCGAGTTATTTTATTTGCAATAGATGGTTAACTTGTTTTGCGTGGACATTGTAGTATAGTTGAGATAGTATTGGTTGTTGTTGAACATGAAAAATACTTAGCCATGGCATGAATTCGGGAGCTGTGTTGTGTACTACATTCTGTTAAGCAAGTTTAATTCTGTGCATTATAATAGACTAGCGAGGGTACCCGGCAATGCCCGGGTGTTCCGAGGTGTGATTTTGGGTAAATCAAAACAAAAGAATAAGCGAAGACTTCTTGCCTGGGTGTTTGTGTCGGGGGGGGGGGTCGAGGTGTGCTTTTGGGTAAAGCAAAACAAAAGACGTTACCCAGATGTTTGTGTCAGGGGGGGGGGAAGTAGGGAGGATTAAACCCAAAGCCTTGAGGCGAGTTGAAAAAATAAAGTATGAAAAAAACGTGCGACGCTAACCACTGGGCCAGCAAGAAGTAGTAGAGGAAACATGTTTGAATTTATTTAAGTATTAAGAATTGGCAGGTGCCCGTACTTGACGACTTAATGAGATCAACTTTGACTGCAGGGCAGTATTTTATTTACTGCTGGGCAGTTTTTTTGGTTTTATTATATGAAAAAGCCGAATCCAAACATGGCGATCGAAAAATGTTGAATATTTAGCTTTTCAAAGTCGGGTAAATTAAATACACACGCGATCCCCCTTGTTATCTCATAGATATTATCATTTAGACGTGATATAAAAAGTTTTAAGAAGGAGCGAACCCCGTGAGAAGGCCGAGGAAAAAAACCCTCTTGCGGGCATACACGAAAACGCGCGCACACACACACACACTTTTTCGCTTTTATATATATAGATGGCATGGAATATTCTAGAAGCGTTAGTCTTGACATACATCTAGGTGATTGATTAGCTTGTACAGAAGAGTTCAACTTTATGCAGACACATTTTTTTTTTTATAAAACCATTGTAGTGGTAACTTTTAAATTGTATGAAGTGTTTAAACATGGGCCTTTGTAGCAGAAAATTTATTGATTGTTTCATCTTTTGTTTTATTACTTTTTTCTATGTTTATTTTTAGATTTTAGATTTATTTCTTTATGAATGGGGGTGTCAGAATATAATAACTATTAATGTCTTGCAGAAGATTATGCCTGAAGACAAATATGTGCAGAGCACATGAATGACAGAAAGTAGTGGAAGAAATGAGGATACTTGCAGTTAACTGGACGTAGATATTTTATTAACAAATATAAGGAGACAACATATAGAATGGTGCAAATTACATCTATCAGTCTTAGTCCGGTAGAACTTGAGTTTGTGTGTCACAACTATCACAGACATAATAATACATCTCCATCTTCATTTATCTAGATTCAAAATTCTTTTCTTTTTTTTTCTTTTTTCTCTCTTTTTATACATGTGAGAAGTGAGAAGGTTAATAAATTTATCTTGATTTCAGCTTTTTTGCTATTAGCTACTTGCATCTCTGATAAATCAAAAATATACGTTCTTGTCTTGAAGATAAATGGTGATATCTGTTTTTCTTTTTTTCTCCAGATGCTCACTTGTCTGTCGGACATGGAGACGACTAACTACACAGGCTTGTTTGGTAAATATTGGCATTAAGTAAAAATCAGTGTATTAGAGTAAAGAGTTAGAAATATCTTAGCACTTGATTATTACATGTTTTTAAATAAAATTGGCACCAATATTTATGGTCTAACATTTTTTTATCTTTTGAGAAATTCTTTTCATTTGATATTCTTGAGAAACAGAAAATTATCAAATACAAATAATTGATACATTTTGAAATTAATAGTCAACAGATGTTAAAAATATTCGAAAATCATTTAATTGAGATAAAAATCAAAGCAAGACAGACAAAATGATTTGTTATCAAAATTAAAAATGCCGGAAGAATTGCACCTTCATTTTTTATTCATATTTGGGCTTCAAATCTGTTTTATATATTGGCATATGTTATATAGCCATGGAAATTGACTTCCAAACCAACCTATCTTTAGCCAGAATTTTTATTATGATCCTTATCACTTCTCATAAATTTGATGTAGATCTGATAACACTAAAAGATTAACTTTGGACAATATACGGAGATATGTGCATGGTAGGAGACTTTGTTGGTTTAGTCACGTTAAAAGAATGGATTAGAGTTCTTTAGTTAGTAAGTATAGAACAATCGAAATACCAATTTCAGTTCACAGAGGAACCTAAGGAAAACATGGAAAGAAGATGCACTGTCGTCGGGGCCTAGAATTCAACCTCTCCAACCACATGCTGAGGAATGAGATCCATTAAAACGGCTATATTTAATGACCTGTGATAGGTATCTTAGAATGAGATCCTGGTGGTTGCCCAGTCGCTGCCCTGGTTGTATAAATGATCATGTAACTTGCAACATTTTACTTCTGCTAGACAGGACGTTGGAACAGCCCAATTTGATCCATCATATGTCTTACCCTAGCACTTATTCTACCAGTTGTCCCGATCATTTACAATATTTAAATTGAATAACTTTATAGTTATCAATACTTCAGTTTATGAATAAGTGCTAGAAGGTGGTCAATCAATCTAAAAGATAAGTTAACGCAATATGGTGGTGTGCCTCAAACTTTTCACTATATGTAGGTAGAGAAATCGATGAAGACACACAGTGCTTTGATCATGATCAGGTTTAATATACCATTCCTATAAACCTGTCTTTGGCAATTCCCATAGATTTTAGCCAATGTGGACTTTGCAGTAGGTAAGAAACAAGAATGATGAATATTACGAACAAAAGTCATAGCTCATAATAGAATCATTAAAAGAATGCATAGAGATATGAGCTTGAAAAAATGAACAAAGCAGATTTCCATGATTCATTGTTTTGGAAGTCTTAGAGGAACCTAAACTAACAACATTATCTCCTTCTGTCATCGAGAGAGTCATTTCAACAAACATAATGCAAAAAAAAAAATGTTAAAAAAACTAGTTAATGGAAACATCCTGATACAGGTGGAAAAAAAAAGACACCTAGATTTTTTGCTGAAAATGAAAATGTTTCACAATAAAAATAAATACCCGTATATCTGCATCAATATCAAAACACTTCCAAAGGGATGGTAACAAGTCAAGAGCGTGTTTTGTGTTCCCTAGAGAAAATAAAGGAAAAGCTAAAATCACAGGGAATTCCCGAGGTATAACGAATCTGTATAAAGAGAGATAATAAAATAATATAACCGAATTTGAGCCAGAGCAAAAATTAGGAAGCAAGAAGGGGAACAGAGAGAGGAAAAGAAAATTGTGTCTCCCACCCAAGATTCACTGCCACAGTCTAAAGGCAACTGAAATAAATAATATTACTGAATCTGCTAAAAAAAATAGTGATGCAAAAAGATCCAGGTAAAAAATTTCCAGTAAAGAAATCTCCATTTTAAGACGAATTGAGAAAAAAGAGAAAACATTTTACAAAAAAAAAAAAAAAATCAAGAGTAAACGTGACTCAAAACCAGAAATAAAATTAAACAAAATAAACCCCAACTCTCAATCAAACTGTGAACCATGGGACAAAAAATAATAATATAATGGAATTGTTGCAGTATAAAAACAAATTTTAATGAATTGCTTTTCTTACTAACACAAGAATCTCTGACAATTATTTGTCTCAAAGAAGCCTTCCTCAAAGAAGAGAACAATATCAATATAAAAAAATTACCAGACATTCAGTCATCCCCACTATATTACATATGTTGTACATGCTAGACGAGTACATTTGCGATCAAACACATTCTTACTGAATGTATTAATGTCGATACTATAAGAAAAACGTTTTATAGAGCAGGTACACTGAAGGAACTGTGTAAAAAAATAAAGTAGAAACTATAGTGAACTTTTTAAAAGCAGTTGATCTATGTACAAAAATATAAAGATCTAAAGATATAAAAATCCTACTTGGTTCAGTATTAAATGATCCAAAAAAAGATATGCTCTAACAAAAATGTTCTTTGTTTTTTTTTGTTAAAGAATGTTTTTTAAAATAATTAAAAGAAAAAAAAAACATCCAACTTGATTCAGCATTAAATGACCTGAAAAACATTTATATACCTTAAAACAAATAAACAAGCATGGCATGATGTGAGAGAAAAGTGATGAAGACCTGGCCAGAGTTAGTTTAGAAGTCAATTTCTAAAAGCTGTTCAACACATGTCAACATGAGAAAAAGAGGGATATATACAGACCTGGGCAAAGATAGGTTAGTTCAAAAGTCAATTTCTAAAAACTGTCCAATGTATGCCAGCATATAAAACTGATCTTAAACTGATCAAACATGGAACTTTTACAGATATTAAAAAAAAAAAAAAAGATATTAAAAAAAAAAAAAAAAAAAAGTTGAATATCATTTTTACTTTTTTGGTGAAAAATCCAAGGTTCAAAACTCTAAATTTACCTAATATTTGTTAATAGTAATCTCTACAGTAATGACTAATTTGAGAATCTCTTTCAAATGTGTTTACAACACTTTTCCCATTTTTATTTCATTTTTTTTATGCATCTGTTGTAAGTAAATCATTTGAAATCAAGATTATGTCACAATAAAATGCTGTATATGAGTGAATTGCATTATTCATTAAAGAAAATTGTTAGTCAAAAGTTTAAAATGAAATGTAAGAGTTTTTGTTGTTTATCCCCCCATTTCATTTTCAGTTGGCATGACAATGTTAATACAAGTGAATAAATTCTATTAAAGTTTTAAATATTTTGAATAGTCTGTTAAAAAGGGAGAATCCTTCTCTTCCTCACTCCTTGCTGTTTTCCTTCTCTCCTTTTCATCTTTTGTACAACTTTTTGGAATTCCGTAGAGATCATTTACTTTTCTGCATATCCCATCCCTTTCTCTCTTTATAGTCCCTTCTCTTCCTTCCTTTTTTTTCTCTCCTTACCCCACTTCTCTTTTTCTCTTCTTACTCCGCTTCCCTATTTATTTTCTCTCCTCACGCCACTTCCCTTTTTTTCTCTCCTCACGCCACTTCCCTTTTTTCTCTCATCTTCCTTCTCACTTTATCTCTTCTCTTTCTCCTTTTGAGATTCCATAGAAATCGTTTACTTTTTTATAATATAAAACCATACTCTAAATCAACACAATTGATATTGATGTTTTTATTCTTTTTACTTTTTCAGTGGAATGCTATTCATCTGGAAAACACAAGGATTTCAGATTGGGCTCGAGCTACTCAGTTTTTCAGCCGCTATTTAGTTGAAGAATTGGTCAGTTGAAACTTTAATTTTCTAATTTTATTTTAATGGATTTTCATTCTGCTATTGTTCAATTTTCAAAATACAAATGAATTTCATATTGAATTTTTTATAATAATAAAAAAAAAAAAACAGTTATAAACGGTTAATGTTAATTTGAAGAAATCAGACATGGCTATAATAAATGCAGTCTAAATATATAAAAGATTAATCCATTTTATCCTTCCTAATGCTTATTAGACACTATCCTCAAGTGTTTAAGGTCTCTCTGTACAGGGTTTGTCAAGACAACCTGGCATGAGAATACTTTTCCCTATAAGTAATTATTGACCAAATATTCAAAATCATATTGTATTCGCAGCCCAAATAAGATCTCCTTGGTATGGCTAACAAACAATGGCTTTTATGGTGACTGGAACATCTTCTCCAAGTTATGTTAATTCAAGTAACAGCACAAAGCACCAGACTAGAGGAATTCTTGTCCTGGAATTCAGTAAGACCGAGAGACCACAAGAAAGAAATATATGGTTAAGTGGCAGTTTTAGTCGTTTAGAATGGCTTTAAAGCTTCACCGCTCACTCATTTGCGGACCAAATTTCAAACAATTATTACAGTTTTCAATGACTACTGTTGCTACCAATTCACCACTCTCATAAAAAGAGAAGTAATAAGTGAAACAGAGAATGAAAAAATGAAAGGGAGATAATTGGGGGAGATGTTATTGAAAGCAGACGAGTGCCATACATTGTTATTACATATGTGTATGTTACGTTTATGAGGGCAAAAAAATAAGACTGAAATTAAACAAAGAACAAGTGAAATTATTGGAAGCCTGGAAAAATCATGGATTACAATAGAAAAATGAGAGCATGAAAGGTAAAGAACTAGTTGTTAAAACTGGAAAAGAAAAAGACAAGATAGTCTAGTAAAAAATATAATAAATTTATAACTTAAAATATTGCAGCATTAAATTAAAAAAAAAATTCAATCTATAACATTATATAATCAATTCTTAATGCTGCAATATTTTAAATTATAAATTTATAATTTTGTCCTTTTCTTTTCCAGTTTTAACAACTAGTCCTTTACTTTTCTATGTTTAATCTAAACCATATTACTTTTCATGATCGCATTTTTCTATTGTAATACTATAACATATTTAAATGGTCAATTGGGAAGAGGAAAATTATATTCTCAACTTCTTTACTTGAGATGTAAAGAAGAATTTTAATGGAATATTTGAATATCAATATATATACTCTCCTACACCACTGAACTGATCTTGACCAAACCTCATGTGGTGATGATTTCCAACCAGGGATGGTGCACACTATTTTTGAAAGTCAAGGTCAAATGTTAAAGGCGGGACTTTGCTAGTTACCTATATTTCAACTGATCTACCCAATCCTACCACGTTTATTTCCATTATCCCCCCTTTTCTATTTATGTTTGAATAAATATGTATCAAATATACCATTGTTGTACTCAAGACGGAGCTTAAAATAAATGAAATATTAGTTTATAGCTTTTTTGAGATTTTTTTTTCCTTTGTCTATTTTATTTTCTTTATACATTTGGTTAGATTTTTTTATATTGTATTTTTCTTAGTCAGTTTGTCTGTCTATTCCAGTTTTTCACAGAAACTATTGGGCCCAATCTGATTGAAATTTTGTATGGACATTTTTAATATTATAAAGTGCAACAAACTGAGTATTATGGTATTCGTCAGATGCGCAGTTAGAAATTAATAGGGATTAGTCATCACAATACCACATTTACTCTAGAAGTTTTCTCAGAAAATATTGTGACGATCTGCCTGAAATTTTGTATAGACCTTTATGATAAAATGCAACGGATTATGTATTAAATATCAATAAGGATTAGTAGTTAATGCAAAAAATGAGCACAAATTTAACCATATTCAATTATCAATATGGCATAAAGCATTCATTCTCAGTCAACGGGCCATAACTTTTGTCGTTTTTAATTGGTAAAAAATTCTAGCATTCATAAAATCTCATTATCATAATTATTATAGTAAAGCAGAATTAATCAATGTTTCCTTAAGTTTTTTTCTTATATATTTTATTAACCAGCTTATCTGTACAACCATGCTTAAAGTCAGCATACCACATCTTAATCCATTGCTTCAACAGAGCAAAGGCCAAATAAAAACTTATCGAGCCATTGATTTGCTTGTAATGTTTCTCATTAGAAAGTAATGCTTTATCAATGCATCAAATTTAGACTTTTTCATTTATTTCAAAATTATCAACAGTAATTTTACTGTAATTTGTAAACTAATAGTATGATTAGGCTCAAATTTTGACAAGTGTCATTTGAAGGTTAGTATTTTATAAAAATCATGTTTTATTAATTACACCATCTATATGCATATTTCACTTAATCTAATCATTTAGATTACAATCGTTTTAAAACAATTATTTCTTTTCAGAACGTTGCATATAAGATAGAAAAAAGCAAATTCGTACAATTTTCTTATTTCAATTCAAGCTAGGCCGAAAAGCTGCTGAAACGGCTTGCAATATCAATGAAGCGTTTGGCCCAGGAGCCACTACTGAACACACAGCAAAATAGTGGTTTAAGAAATTTCATGGTGGTGACAAGAGCCTTGAAGATGATGAGCGTAGTGGTCGGCCATCGTATATTAACAACAATCAATTAAGAGCCCTAGTTGAAGCGAATCCATGTGCAACTGTTTGAGAACTTGCTTCTGAATTAGACGTGTAACGTATATGCCGATTTCCAACTACTTAAGAAAGATTGGAAAGACAAAAAACTTGATAAATGGGTGCATCACAGAATTGAACGACAACCAAAAGAAACGCTGTTATGAAGTGTTTTACACAACAAAAATGACTTGTTTCTTGACCCGGTTGTGACTTACAATGAAAAGTGGATTCTTTACAACAACCAGCAGCACTCAGCTCGGTTGTTAGACACCGACAAAGCTCCATGACACTTCCTGAAGCCAGAGTTGCACCAAAAGAAGGTCATGCTGACTGTTTGGTGATCTGTGACAGGTGTCATCCATTACATTTTTTTGAATGCAGGCGAAATCATTACGGCAAAGAAGTACTGTCAACAAATGGATGAAATGCATCAGAAATTTAGGCAACCAGACCCAGAATTAGTCAACAGAAAAGGCCCAATTTTCCTCCATGACAATGCCTGACCACACATTGCTAAACTGACCCTGTAGAAGTTGAACAAATTGAGCTACAAAACACTGCCTCATCTGCCATACTCTTCAGACTTCTCACCTACTGACTACCACTTTTTCAAGTATCTTGACAACTTTCTACATAAGAAATGCTTCAAAAACCTAAACAATATCAAAAATGCCTTCAGCGACTTCATCGCCATCAGAGCACAAGCTTTTTATGTTACCGGCATAAATACACTTGTTTTGAGTTGGCAAAATTATATCGATTCTAATGGTGCTTATTTTGATCAATAAATTTTGTTTGGGTCGGGATATGTTCATTTGAATTTAAAAGTTAAAAATCACAAGAATTTTCTTGTCAACCTGATACTTAGCCCGTTGCACCATATTCCAACAAAGATCTATACATATATATATTGGAATCTGAAAATTTGTGCCTATTTTCCAACCATCAGCGCTCAGGCCAAAAACGATTCCTTTAATCATCTTTTTTTTATTTGATTTTGTTTAAAACAAAATCTTTCACTGCTGGTAGTAATTAATAAAATATCAAATTTCAGCTACATTGGCTGAGCAGTTTCTAAGAAGAAGTGTAATCGACAGATAGACAAACATAAAGAGAAATATATATAGATAAGACTAACATATGTTTATATTTCCTTGGATGGCACAAGCATATTGTTAGACAGTTGATGACCTAGACAACAACCATCAGGAAGGATTTCAGCTTCCAGGTTCATGGCTCGATGACCTTCAACAGTGGAATCGTGATTGGTTAGCTGTGTTGCATGACTTTGCTCCGGACTGCAATCTTGAGCCGCCATAATTTGGAATATGATGTGGAAGAAGCCTATTCAACCTGATCAGAGTGAACACCATTGCAACATGTTTTTGTTTATTTGCCTATGTTTACTTATATGATTTAGTTTTGCTGTGTCTAGTTTACAACATATCAACCCTTTTTCGATTATTTAAGAATATTTGCTATCAGTACAGTAGCAGAAATTCACTAAGAAGCAAGCGACCAACAGCTTTTTTTTAGAAACAGCTTACATTCTAGACTTGAATATTATCGTGTTTATCAGCTGTTTTCACTTGTATATCATTTCAGTCACCAGATAATATCAGACCATTAGGAGAGAATGTGTAGTTTCATTAAAATCAAAACTGAACGTTTAATGACTTAACTGTATCCCATGTCATTCAACAACTTACCGTCTAGTGTATCATATAACGGCTGAACATCTCACATCTACGTTTTGTTTATGTGCCTGTTTGCTTATATGATTGAGTCTTGCTTTGTCTTATTTACGGCATATCAACCTTTTTGGGGTTATTGAATCACAATTGACCTATTGTAAATGAATTTCACTATATTTCTCGATCATTGAAAGGAAATTTCAGTTTAACACCTTATGTTATCGTCTAATGTTATAAGTCTTGTGAATTGTTATTTCAGAGTCTACGAGGAATGCAGTACGAAGATGATTGGAATCGCGTATGGCACCAACTAACTCCTGTCTTGGAACAATTAACTACTTTGAAGCGGCTTTATTTTGACCATGTTCCTGCTCTAATGCTTTATACAGTCTGTCAAAAACTGCCTCAGCTGGAAGATCTTGGCGCCAATATGATCAGCGACTTTACCAATGAACAACAATGGTGAGTTCATAATATAAGATTTTAATCACATTTTTCATACCATCTGATGATTTCTGATTGAAGAATTTTATCACCTTGTGCTTACATTTAACCACTTGACATGTTTTGATATTTGTTTAGATGAGAATTGATGATGCTTATTATTTTGATTATTCCAAATACTATGCGCATCTTTGGTATTATTCTCTTTTTTTTTGCTGCGGATGGAGCATCCTGCCAGATGCTAGACATTCATCTATCTCAGAGATTCCAACTGAAAGATCTTTTTAAGATTCCAACCATTCCTTTAAATGCAATTGTTTATATCTTTCTTGCACTTGGTTTATCGAGTATATTTGCCAGGTAGTTTAAAAAAAAAAATTTTTTTCATTAGTCCAGTTGTTCCTAAAATTTCTGGAATGATGGTGATGTTTCTAATGTTCCAATATCTTTTCATGTCATACATAAGAGTATTTTGGTATAAAACACTCATTCTAAAGCAACAAGCTCTAACTTTTTCCTGCTTTTAACAGGCTAAAAATTCTAGATTGTATATAAAAATTACCAAATTTTCATTACTAATGATTACTATATTGTCCAATTGCTACCTTATCCTTGAGTGGCCTCTGGGCCTTGATAATGTGGTGATGCCTATGTAAAAAAAAAAAAAAAAAAAGTTTAAAACTCTTAAATAATGCAGTTAATTTAACTGCATTATTATTTTTTTTTTGAAATTAAATACCATGTTTGTTCTGTTCATTTTTGTTTTTCTTAATAGTCTCATTTAAATAATTTCTGCTATTTAACGTCTTTTTTTTTTCCTTTATTAAAATGAATGCATTGTGGTTTGACAGATACTGATGATAAAGAAAAATAAACTGCACCTCCTACTTTATAAATCAATCAATAAAAGTGAGATAGCACTAAGGGGAATCTAAGTGAAACCATCCGACAGGATGTGATGCGAAATGTCTCCCAAATTTTACTCAGTAATTGAAATTTACCTTTAAATCCTTTCTATGTTGCATGGGGGAAAGGGTCAAATATTGTCAATCATTTATCTACACATCAAGTGCTAAGTAAGATTTAATAATTTTCTACAATTTGTTTTATGAAATTTTATGAAATTGGTTATAATTTTTTTTGTTTTCTCCTTTATCCCCTTCATTTTTTTTTTTTTTTTTTTTTTACTTGCAACACAGGACAATTCCAACAAAAATTGACTTGGCAAAGTTCTGCAGTTTGAAAAATCTTCGAAAATTACAATTGCGTGGAACTGGTGGTTTGGCATCATCTTTCAGCTCTGGCATTTCAGAAATGGTCACTCTTAAACATTTACATCATTTAGTAAGTTTCTTCTTTTTTATTTTTTTATGCAAGCAGTAAAAAAAAGTCTGGCATGAGGACAATCCCAAATTGTTTTGGCAATTTTAGGACCAACATGTTCATTGACCAGCTGCCAAAACAAACATTTAAAATGATTTCCATGATGAATCTGATTTTCTTTAGATGGCAACATTTGTAGCAACAAGTGTGAAAACAAAATGTCACATGCTCTAACATGTTGAAGTTAAGTTCGTAGACAACTTGGTCTGTTGTCGAACGATTATAATGAAAGAAAACTTGTTCATTGACGTAGATGCACATCAATCACATGTTCCTGAGGATGAGACGTTCAGGGAGTTTAAAACAGAAATATCTGGAAATAACATTTTTGCATTTCTTTGTGGCTTTTTCTGGCTTTGGTATGATAACAATGTTGACATGCTATCACACTTTTGGTATTCGAGATACAACAAAACAACAGTTCAGGGAACTAAGGGGCCTAATTTTTAGAGTGTTGATATTTTAACTTTAATTCAAATTGTTTTTCTTTTTTAATGTTTGTCTTAAAGTTAAATTATTTTTTTACTTTTTTCAAATTTTATTATGAGCAACAAAAATTTAAAAAAAAAAAAGTTTTTTTACCCATGAAAAAAGTTTTAACAGAATCTAATCAATTTAAAAGACAAATAAAAGTTTTAACAGAATTTAATCAATTTAAAAGACAAAAAAGTTTTAACAGAATTTAATCAATTTAAAAGACAAATAAAAAAGTTTTAACAGAATTTAATCAATTTAAAAGACAAATAAAAAAGTTATAACAGAATTTAATCAATTTAAAAGACAAATAAAAAAAGTTTTAACAGAATTTAATCAATTTAAAAGACAAATAAAAAAGTTTTAACAGAATTTAATCAATTTAAAAGACAAATAAAAAAAGTTTTAACAGAATTTAATCAATTTAAAAGACAAATAAAAATTTTAACAGAATTTAATCAATTTAAAAGACAAATAAAAAAAGTTTTAACAGAATTTAATCAATTTAAAAGACAAATAAAAAAGTTTTAACAGAATTTAATCAATTTAAAAGACAAATAAAAAAGTTTTAACAGAATTTAATCAATTTAAAAGGCAAATAAAAAAGTTTTAACAGAATTTAATCAATTTAAAAGACAAATAAAAAAGTTTTAACAGAATTTAATCAATTTAAAAGACAAATAAAAAAGTTTTAACAGAATTTAATCAATTTAAAAGACAAATAAAAAAGTTTTAACAGAATTTAATCAATTTAAAAGACAAATAAAAAAGTTTTAACAGAATTTAATCAATTTAAAAGACAAATAAAAAAGTTTTAACAGAATTTAATCAATTTAAAAGGCAAATAAAAAAGTTTTAACAGAATTTAATCAATTTAAAAGACAAATAAAAGTTTTAACAGAATTTAATCAATTTAAAAGACAAATAAAAAAGTTTTAATATAATTATACTTATTTTATATTCATGTATAATTTGGATTCTTCGGACTACTCTTCTCATCTTGAGTGCTATTTTCACAATGTTTCGGTCGATGTAACCTTCGACCTTCTTCAGATGTATCTTGTCAAACTCAGGGAATTTGGATGGAATTTTGAACGGGATGCTTTATTTATTTGACGGGGTAGCATGCTCTTGTTCCATCAGCCATGACTGGATAGAGGTCCTAAGTAATTTACAATTGTATTTTTTCAGTTGCCTACACTGGGAATTGAACCTTCAACCTTCAGGAGAATATCACTTTTTACAATTGATTTTTTCAAGTACTTTAACCACTGCACTACAGGTCCTTGCAGACCTTTATCCAGTCGTGGCTGATGGAACAAAAGCATGCTACCCCTGTCAAATAAATAAAGCGTTTCATTCGAAATCCAATCCAAATTTCCAAGTTTGACAGAAACATTACTGAGTTTGACAAGATACCCCTGAAAAAAGTTGGTAGTTACTGTTAAAATGTTTTTGATTACTGATGAGGGTATGACTCCAGTGATTTTGACGAACGTTTTTATAATCACGGCTATGAGAATCAACCAATGAGAGGCTTTCAACTTCATTATAAATAGTAATACACACGGACGAAAAAACGCTTTGGATAACCAGATTTCAAGGTAGTTCTACTAAAATAGCCATATTTTTTAAACCAAAGCACTTCAAGTCTTCAAATTACTACTGTTTTGTTCGGAAATGAATATACTTTCAAATGAATTAATAAATATGAATGTACATTATATATTTTAAGAGTTTTAAGCAAATAAAGTGATAAAAATGTGAACGTCATAAAATGGCGTTTTCGGTAAGGTTTTGTAATGACCCCCCCCCCCTGTTTTCTAAAGGTCCGTACCGTGATTGTATGAAGAATTTCGTCATGAAATTTGGGAACCAATCAGTAGAGGTGTTAATCTTAATACTGTCAAGTGTCCGAAATATTTTTGACCATTTCTTTTTTTGTTGTGTTAAAAATAAGACTTTAATATGACTAGTATCGAACATTTTGAAAAAAAATTCTTCGGACACCCAGTAGTAAGTAAATCAATCTTTTTACTATCTTTATCAATTAAAAGTATTATTTTATGTTGAGTAGGACCGCGGTAATTGATAATTTAAAAGGACCTACCCGAAAAAAAAATTGTTTCTATTTCTCGAATTTGGTCAAATGAAGTTAGTATTACTAGCAGCAGCAGCAGCTCCAGCCTGTAGAATCAGCCATAGCACAGCACAGTGTATAAACAACACGCGTTCTTTAATTTTTATTCAAGAACGAATTAAGAAAAACATGAAAATATGAATATAAATGTTCTTATATGTTTAATTAGAGCTATTTTGTTATCAGAATAACATTAGTTTAGAACTATTCGGTTTTCAGAATGTATAATAACAATCCCAACCAATTCGGCATTATGAATCTGTAGCAGTGTCAGAATCTTTGGGAAAATCGCTATTGCAAATTTGACACCCCTAAGACAAAACTGCGAATAAAATATAAAAAAATCGTAATTTCTGTTTTTAAAGTGGGTTGTTTATTTTATTTATGGAATATACTTCCAAAATAAACTATTAAAGTTGTTTCAAACATAATAAAAATATTATTTCTTATTTGTTAAAAAACCGTGTTGACAAAATATCCGCTTGCGGTGATTGAATACGCGGACATTCATTGAATCTGTTGCAATTTCTCACATTTCTCGTCAAATTTAAAAACATGGTTAAAAAAACAAAATAAACTTTTGTAGATTGCATGCACTTTTATTCTTTAAATTAGTTTTGAACAGCGAATTAAAACAATGTTTTACTGCGAACAGCCACAAATGTTTTTTTTCAAAATCAAAATAAGTATCAAAATCTCGTTTATACATAGATTCGAAAAAGTTGTCAAAAAACAAATATATAACAAATAAATGTTATCAAAGGCAAGATAAGTTACTTTTCTACCTAACTGGATAATTTTCTAGTTTTTTTATTTAATGTAACATGTTTATTCAGCTCGAAAAACGTACAGTGTTTACCGATGTATTGGAAAATTAAAAATGGCGCCCGGCCCGACTCTCTTTGACACGGTAAGTTTGAGAAAAGGAGTTAAAAATAAAAAAAACTATACAAAATACTGTTAAAAACTCACCGAATATATGTCAGCCTATGTCACATGTCACAGTAACATATATTGAGCGAGTTTCTAGCAGTATTTTGTCTACTTTTTTATTTTTAACTCTTTTCCACAAACTTACCGTTTCAAAAGTCGGGCGCCATTTTAAATTTTCCAAAACATTGGTAAACACTGTTTTCAAGCTGAATAAACATGTTACATTAAATAAAAACACTAAAAAATTATCCAGTTATGTAGAAAAGTAACTTGCTTTTGATAACATTTATTTGTTATATATTTGTTTTGTGACAACTTTTTCGAATCTGTGTGTATAGTAATACAAACCCTCAAAATCTATATCAATATTCTTGAAATTTTAAAAGAAAACACATCAAACTACAATTAGGAAGCTTTTTATTTCGTTATTTTTTTTTCTACTTATTAAGCGAAAGATATTTTTACAACCTGCTCCAGAATAGTATAAACGGCCTATGGAATTAACACCTTCAACCTCGAAAATAGAAATCAACAAATTTATGGAATTTTCTTTGAAATTTCGCAACGCAGTTTCTTATTAAATTAAAACTAAATATAACATTTTCTGACTTATTTACCTGTCGAATACACACACACACATATATATGTATGTATGTATGTATATATATATATATATATATATATATATATATACATCTTTCTGTAAAATATTTATTTGAAATGGAAACGGCATTTTGCAGTTAGGACAACAAAACAAAAATGAAGTAACGGTTCGTATTCCTAAAACACTCTTTAACCCTAACAATAACACTAAGTTCGGGTGGCAAGCCCTCCCCCCAAATAAAATACCTTTGTAAGCCACATACAAGCATCTAAAACAAACAAGCAAAAAATAGATCTTTCCTTAAAGAAAAATACACATGAAAATAAATTGGTTAACTGTCCTAAAATGCTAGAATGGCCAGGAAATGGTGAATTATTTTACATTAAATTTTTGTGAAACTAACCGCTCCCCCCTCTAATATTGTTTTTGTTAGCTTTGTCTCTGTCAAGTTTTCAGTATGTTCACACATAATTTTCCTTAGCCCCTACAATTAATTCAAAGTCCGAATGGCAACCCTCCCCATATTCTCATTGCATAGAAACCCTCTTAAAACTACACATAATCATCTTTAAAAAAAAAAAAAAAAAAAAACAGTTAACTGCCCTAAAATGCTAGAATGGCCTATATTAGGAAATTATTTTACATTCAATTCTAAAATAATTTGTTTATCTTTCATTAAAGTTTTTCATGGCATTTTATACATAATTTCCTAAAAAGGTAGAATCACATTTTGGAGGGGTGGTCAGAAGGAGTTGAGTGGGGTTAAACAGAAGGTGTTAATCTACAATAATACCAAAGAAATATTGCAATATATTCATTTTTAAATGGTCTTATGTTTAGATTTAAGTTTTTTGTACATAAAGCACATTACAATTCAACTTTGAGTTCTCCAACTTCTTTTCTGTTTATGGATACATGGCATTTTTAAGGAATTGCTGCATATTTATGCACATTTACTGCAGATTATTTGGAAACCATAAACTTTGGGAGATTTTCAGTTGCATATTCTGATTCCTTGTACAAAAATACACTTATATGGTAAATTTCATTTCTTAGTCTTGTGTTTTAACAAAGATATGACATTTTTACTGAAAAAGTAGTGTAAAAAATGTGACGAAACGCATATGGTCTTGAAGAGGGAAAAATATCCAAACGTGTGAGGCACAAAAATAGCCATAACTTCCTTAATTTTAATCAGATTTTAAAAATTTAAAAGCTCATCAAGCTCTTTCTATGCATACCAATATTGAAATATTTCAAGCTATTTCAATTTTTTCATGTGTATTGCTATTATAAAAATATCGAATTTTGGATTCAATTCAGTTCGCTGTTAAACCTCTGTCTTGAAACGACTGAATTGTGACTGCATTGATTCTTTGCCGATTTGATTTACTGCCTCATCTTTGTTCAACATAATGTCTCAACACTTAAGTTACATTGACTAAAACATTGTGAAAATGACACTCAAGATGAGAATAGTAGTCCGATTAATCTAATAATACAAATAACCAATCCTCATCTCAAAAATTCATAAACATAATTTTATATTTTGTTGAACAACATTTAAGGATTATTAAAAAAAAATAAATAAACAGCCAAAATCGTTAGTTTAAAACAACTGCATTTTGTGGCCAATTTTTCATGTGTAAATATTAATTTGTCTTTTTCAGTCCCTCACGTCAATGAGAAGTGTTGGCGACCATGATTTGGATTATCTGGGTGAACTGAAAGGATTGAAAGTGTTGGAAATCGGAAATTGTACAAATTGGACGTCAGAGGTAAGAAAAAATAATTGTCATTTCACTATAATCTTAGCAAAAACTGTTTCTAACTTCAAACCTTTCCAGTGTCACCTTGTTAGACCAATCAGTTAACTAATCAATTATTATTCATACTGACTATTAAGTTCGTCTGTAGTTCCTTATGGAATTGTATTGACATTTAACATAAAATGGATATATGATTAATATACGATTTAATATAATATGAGAAATATTTTTTTGTGCACTTTGTCTCATTACGTTTTAAACAGACTTGCGTACCTTTTGAGGAAGATAGTGGATTTGTAGTTATAAGTGTAAAATTGGTTCAGTGTAAAAATCGCAGATTACAGATTTCTCGTGTTGTGTTTGAATACTTTTCTTATTTAAGAAAAGTTTGAATAACTATAATTTTAGAACATAGAGCACTAATTTTTTTTTTATAAAAATCTAGTATGCAAGCAAATATTGCAGGTAAAGTTAAACTCATCAATAAATATTGTTGGTGTTAACTCTTTTGGAGCACGATCATTTGGAAAATAATGAATGTCATAAAATTACATTATATTAAGTTATAAATTTCATATATTTTATTCAATTTAGGTAAACAAAATTACCATTTGTCACTACAATAGATTTACTGTTTCAATCTAAAATGATTTCATCATGCGACAGAGGCTTCCATTCTTTATCAAGCCTAATCTTTTAATTCGATTTCATTAAAAGACTGACCTTAATGAAAAATGGAGGCTTCTGTTGCATTATGAAATCTTTTTAGCTTGAAGCAGTAAATTTATTGTAGTGACAAATTAAATAAAATTTTATTCTGAAATATTTTGCATAATCTAAAATTCTTCTGTTTTTGTTGAAGTTGATGAGTTTTGATGAGCAGCATGTAATTGCTTTGGATTATAGCATCTTCCACATTATAAAACTATTGTAAAACCATCAATTCTGTTACTGCAAAATAAATATTTTGATTAACAATTGAATTTTGGTCATTGGAATTTAACTAACAACTACACACACACGCATAGGCTGATGACTCACCACTAACGAAGGTCAAATGTCACTTTAGGAAACTAAGACCCATCCGGTTAGTATTGTCTTGGCTGGCATTTCTCTGGATGTATAATATCTGAAAAGTATATAAAAAAAAAAAACTATTCTTTAGTGGTCAACTGGACAAGTTCTTTGTCCCATTTTTTTTTTTTGGGGGGGGGGGTGTTTTTTTCCCCTGGATTTCTAATGTATTTATGTAGTAATTTAGAAATCGTTTTGACTGGCATTGCCCTGGATGTATAATATCTGAAAAGTATATAAAAAAAAAAAACTATTTATTCTTTAGTGGTCAACTAGACAAGTTTTTGGTCCCTTTTGGGGGGGGGGGGGCTTCTTTTTTTTTCCTGGATTTCTAATGTATTTATGTAATAATTTTGAAATCTGCAGTGTCATTGAAATAATCCAGAAATGACATTGTTTCTTTTAAAATTAGCTTTAGTGGGGATGTCATGAGACCGTAATCACAGGTATTACCATTACTTCTTGTTTTTAGAGGGAGGAAGAAAGTGTAGTATCTGTTCTGTTGTCATGAGACCATCCTCCTAGGTATTATGTCCTCCTTTTTTGAATAATAGGAATAATGTAGTACCTGTTCTGTGACTATCATCACAGGAAATATTCTCATCTTTTATCTTAATGCATTTCTGGATTATTCTTGAGGCCACATTCCTGTGAATGAGGAGTTGACTGATGATCTACTTGTGTTGCATGGTGGTAGCTATGCACATCCGCTTTGTCTAGCACCTCTCACCCTAAACTGAAACTATGAAATGAAACCAAATGACAACTCAATCCAAAATAACAATCAAACCAGACACACACTCGAACAACGATTCACCTGTAGAATCATTTCTCCTAGCAAACTCCCTTATCTTAGCACTTAGTGAAACTAACTTGCACTCCTCCATCTCCTCTAACATCTTTAACATGTCTGGTTATCTTCCACTTTGTCGTAAGAACTCTGACAGATACATGCACAGACTTGGGGTCTATATTTGAAACACCCTCCCCATGACTAGGAAATCTAAACTAGAATCAGATGACCAGGCCTTCGTGTGCTTTAAACTAACTTTACAACATAGTGTTAGCTACCTATATTTTCTTTATCGCTCTCCCTCGACCCAGGACTGTACTGTAAGCAATCATGTCTCTGACAGTATAGTTGTAGCACTCTCCCTTGATACTAGGACCCAAATACATGTATTTGATGGCTTTAACACCCATCACAATAATTGACTTGGCTTCTCTAACTACACAAACACAGCTGGTCCATAACTTTTCTATATCCCATTCCTTGACACACAGTAACATTCCTGACCCGTCTCCCAGATCGTCAGAATCAGCAAGCCTCACTTCTGGATTTATTTTTGACAAGAGATCCTGAGGATTGTCTAACAAATGCCTATTGCCTACATGGGAATGCTGATCATGCTGTGATAATAATAGACATCACTCTAAACTCTTGTCCTCAAGTTGAAAAGCCATTGATCAAAATGACAAAGTACTACAATAAAGCTGGGATGCTATTAGAAATCACATCAGAGATGCCCCACAGAGAAATATCTTTCTTTTTCTGCAGAACAGTGCACAAATGAGACCATCGAATGGTTCAAAGCGGCAATTGAAGCACATGTTCCCACATGGAAGTTCTATAGCAAACCCCAGTGTCCCCAATGGTTTACTTCTACTTGCACAGCTGCCATTGCTCAGAGGCATATGTATACTGCAGATTTATCCGGCATAAGTTCAGTACAAACAAACAAAAGTTTATAGAAGCTAGAAGTAATTGTAAGAAAGAAGTAGCGACATCTAAGAGAGAATATACCAAAACCACCAGAAAACGCATTGAAACGCAGAAATTAGGAACTCATGATTTCTGGAAAATTTACAACAGTGTAGTAAATAATGGGAAATCAACAATTTCTCCACTATCCAGCAATCAAGAAGGCTAACATGCTTGCCAGTCGGTTTGCCTGAAACTCTACTTTGGACCCAGCAAACCACTCCCTCTCTGATTTTCCTTTGTGGACAGAAACCACACTAGATGATCTGAAAATTACCTCTTAAGTACATAATATCATAAAAAAACTAAACACTTCAAAAACATGTGAACACAACCTCATCCCGGCTGTACTATTAAAAAATACTCTGCTGAAGTTGTCCCAGTCCTGTCCAAACTTTTCAACAGATGCCTTAACGAATTTTGCTTTTCTGACTGCTGGAAAACTGCTTCTGTGGTACCAGTTTACAAGAATTCTGGCGAAAGAACTGATCCATTAAATTATCATCACATTAGACTCCTCCCTCTTTTCACCAAAATATTTGAGTCTATAATTAATCAAGCTCTAGTCCACCACTTTACAGTTGCTAAACTTTTGTTCGACCAACAATATGGATTTAGGCAAGCCATTCTACTGCAGATATCCTAACTAATCTCAATGTATATGCCATGCATTGGACAAAGTAGGGTAAGGTTAGGCAGTAGCCCTAGATATATCTAAGGCTTTTGACAGAGTATGGCACAATGGTCTTTTCAGGAAAATCAGATCATATGTTAAGTATTCGTTCAGTGATACCATAATTAAATCCTTAAATAAGAAAAGAATCCAGGTTGTCCTCGATTGTCGAACATCAAAACTATGATATAACTGCGGGTGTACCTTGGCCCTTTCTTATTTCTGATATACATAAATGACCTCCCTGATAAAATTGTCTCTGAGATAGCTATATTTGCTGACGACATCACACTCTATAACAGGCATGAGGGGAAAATTAATGCACACATATCCAAGGCAATGGCGGAAACTTAGAGGAAGACCTCCAGTCTGTAGTGGAATGGAGTCAAAAATGGATGATAACATTCAATGCTAAGATTAAGCTTGTTTCCTTTAATAATTACAAGAAACTTTCTCAACCACCAATAGCTATGGCTAATGATACATTACCTGAAAATACTTCATTCAAACTCCTCGGCTTAACGTTCACAGGGAACATGATTCGGAACAGATACATCAAGAGCATTACCAAGGCTGACGCAAAGAAGATGGGCTCTCTCTACCGTGTTAGAAAGTTACTTGCGCCTGAAAGTATCCTATATTTCTACAAGGCCACCATTCGCCTATGTATGGAGTATTGTTGTCACATTTGCGCTGCTTCTAGTCTCTCACTCCTGGACAGGGTTCAAAAGAGAGTTGCCAATCTGATAGGTCCTGAACTGTCATCTGAACTTCAACCTCTGTTCCATTGATAAAATGTTGCATCCCTCTACCTGTTTTACAAGTATTTTAACGGTGGATGCTCCGACGAACTGCAAGCAACCCTTATACCTTCTTAATGTAAATTCTCTTGACAAACCCGACAAGCAGCTAAATCTCACCCCTACACAGTAGAAATCCCGAGATGTAAGAAAAGAAAACCTTCTACTCTAATAGTTTCTTCCCTAAAACTGCTAGACTGTGGAATTCCTTTTCAGGGTTCCTGCTTTCCCAATGTTACTGACATACAGAAGTTCAAATGTAATGTGAACAGACTTCTTGCTGCTCAACTCCCTACATAGTATCCCTGCAACTTATGTCCCTGGTAGTATTCCCCTACATCAAAGTTGCACTGTGTCTTGTTTGGGGTGAAAATGTAATAAAAAAAAAATATTAATGTTTGCCTGAACATGAGTTATATATAAAGTAAATTGACTTTTTCGCTTATTTCATCAGCTATTATCATCACACCTCAGTTAGCAAAAACTGCATATGCAAATCTTTTTCGGAAGTCATTTATGAAAATTCATGTTGTGTGTGTTCTGTGAAAATGTTTGTTCTTCTTGTTCTCGTTCAATAATCTTTACATTTGTTTTCCAACCAGACAGCTTCTCCTAACATAGTTATCTATACAAGAAGTTGGAGGTATTTTCACTCTTATGCTTAGATCTAATCCTCTGCCACCACATTTACAACATAAGGTTTTATTAATTCCAAAGCTAGTAGTTTTTTTATTATTTATTTATTTTTTATTTAATTCAAGTTTGTGTTTTATTTTCCCGCTTTCTGTTTTACATTAATACCATGGCGTCCGGGTTGGAGCCGTTAACAATAAGCAGTAAATAAGTCAATAGTTTGAATTCTGTAGTCAGGAATTTTTTGAGTTACTTCAGTTTCCCAGGCAATTCCAGGACACAGAGTCTGATAGTGTCTTGTATTTTATGCCTGTGTCTCCATTGCTATTGCTGTTTTAATATAAAACTAGATCAGTACTCTGATGGAAATGTTACATGTGAGTCTGTTTTGTGATGCATCACTATTGGAGATTTTAATTTTAGTGATCCTTTAACACTTCTTTTTCAGACTTACTTTCAACTTGGTAAACTGGTGAATTTACAGAAACTCCGACTGGAACATGGCGGAGAAATACCTGATGTCGGCTTAGCTGATGCCCTCTTCAATCTGAAAAGGTATTCATTTTTAAATATTAAGCAAGATTTTTTCAATATTCATTACAGCTTGCAATGCAGGTCAAAGACATTTCTTCCTGATTGTAATTTGAATGTATTTTTTATGCTTCTAACGTCCTGGTTGGGTTAAGCCACATTTGTACAAAGTTTCTCACCATTGCAGTCAAGTGTTTTTTTTTTTTTTTTTTTTTTTTTTTTTTTTTACAAAGGCTTCACCACATTATCAAGGCCCAGAGGCCACTCAAGGATAAGGGTTAAAGAGTGTACAGTAGAAATTGGTCAATATAGTAATCATTAGTAATGAAAATTTGGTAAATTTAATAACTTATATGGAACGGCTCATTAAGAACTTATTTACTTTAGACTTGAACACAACCATATTGTAGTCAGCCGGAAAGCAGGAAAACGGAAGACAATTCCACAGGCGTGCAGTTCTAAGAAAGAAGCTTTGTTCATGGAATCTACGTTTAGGTTTAGGCACAGATAAAGAGTGGGGGAAATTATTGATAGTGTTTACAGCTAGACGAGTGTTTCTTGTGAAAGTTTTGCGAGGGGGGGACCATAGATTGAAGCTCAGTTGAACACTTTCCATGAAAATAACGATACATCAGAGACAAACTCGCAACATCTCTTCTGTGAGATAGAGGTTGCAAGGAGGAGAAAAGGACATCTCCTACGAGGCTACGAAGTCTATTTTGAACTCTATCAAGGCAGGACAAGTCCTTTCTAGCAGCTCCTGCCCAGATGTGGCAACAGTATTCCATCCTTGGACGTACCTGGCTCTTATATAGGTAGAGAATAGCATCAGCAGTGAGATATCTACTGGATCGATAGAAAGATCCCACCATTTTTCCAGCGGCCTTGGCAACAGATTTGATATACGTGTTCCATTTAAGATTAGGAGTAATGGTCAAGCCCAGAAGCTTGTCAAAACTTGAGGCCTCCTGAAGACGAGAGCCATTCATTTCAATTGATGACAAATGTGAATTAGAATGTTGATGATGTAAAGAGAGAAGCTTGGTTTTAGATGCATTAAAAGTAACCAGCCACTCCTTTCCCCATTGTACTACGTGCTCAAGATCAGAGGAGAGAGAATTGGAGAGAACTTGGTCGTTTACTGTCTTAGATGTGGTACCATAAATGGTAGTGTCGTCAGGATAAATGTCTACAAATGATGTAAGGATATGATTTGGAAGATCATTAATGTAGATCAGGAAAAGAGTTGGGCCCAGGATGGATCCCTGAGGGACACCGGCATTAATACTGAGAGCTTCTGATTTTTGCCCCTCAACTACTACTCTTATGAACCTATCAGAAAGAAATGATTTAATAATTGAGAAGACTTTTCCAGCTATACCATAGCTAGCGATCTTATGAAGTAAACCTTTATGCCATACCCTATCAAAGGCCTTAGATATGTCAAGAGCAATTGCCCTAGAAAGATTTGCTAATCCTATACGATATAACTGTAAGGACATCTGCTGTAGATCTAGCAGAACGGAAACCATATTGAGTGTCACTAAGAAGGTTATTTTTGTTGAGATGTTTGATTACTTCTGTATTTAACACAGATTCCAGCAACTTACTCATGACGCACAGGAGACTTATTGGCCTGTACTGAGAGGGGGATGAGCGATCACCTGAATTCTTAAATACAGGGCATACTGATGAGATTTTCCAGGGAGATGGGAAACTATTCTCCTTAAGACAACGTTTAAACAGTTTTGTAAGTATGGGCGCTAATTCAGGTTGAAGTTTTTTGAGTACTATAATTGGAATACCGTCAGGGCCAGTTGCTTTACTCGAATCAAGGTTTTTGATTAGCTTCGCAACATCACGTACAGATATATGTATATCACATAGCGTGTTTTCTGATACAGGAGGAAATATTGGGGGTTGGCGGTCTTGGTCGCAAAGGGTAGAATTAGCTGCAAAGTTCTTGACAAAGAGTTTGGCTTTGTCTGATGCTGACGAGATTACCTCAGGTCCATTGATAATAGTTGGGATGGAGCACACGCTTCTGTTCAGGATTCTGTTTGCTATTTGCCAAAACTGGTGGGAACCAAGCCGCTGCTCAGCTACTTTGGACTTAACAGATTGAGCATACAACACTCTTGCGTTCCTTATTACTTTCTTACAATGGTTGCTGGCAGTCCTGAAAACGGCTTTAGTTTCCATACATCTATTACGTTTGAAGCAGTGGAAAAAGTGATTTCTGTGCGCAATGTTTCGTTTTTACAAAGGAGTCATCACTTATCAAGACCTGGAACCCACTCGAGTATAAGGGTTAATGAGTGTACAGTAATCAATAGGACAATATTGTAGAAATCATTAGTAGTAGAAATTTGGTAAATTGGATTAATTAAGAGGATGGCTCATCAAGAACTTGTTTAAATTGGACTTGAAGACAACCATATTATAGTCAGCTGGAAAGCAGGGAAACGAAGAGAGTTCCACAGGCATGCAATTCTAAGAAAGAAACTTTGTTCATGGAATCTACATTTAGGTTTAGGTTAGGCACAGATAAAGCATGGGGGAAATTATTGATAGTGTTTTCAGATAGACGAGTGTTTTTTGTGAAAGTTTAGCGATGGGGAACCATAGATTGAAGTTCAGATAAACACTTGCCATGAAAATAACTATAAAGCAGAGACAAGCTCACAACGTCTCTTCTGTGGGGAAAAAGGTTGTAGGGAAAGGAAAAGGGCATCTCTATCTAGGCTACAAAATCTATTTTGAATTCTGTCAAGGCAGGATAAGATGCTTCTAACAGCTCCTGCCCAGATGTGGCAACAGTATTCCATCCTTCTATGTGCTTGACTCTTATACAGGTAGAGAATTGCATCTGCAGTGAGATATCTACTAGATCAGTAGAATGATCCCACCATGTTTCCAGTGACCTTGGCAACGGATTTGATGTATGTGTTCCATTTCAGATCAGGAGTAAAGATCAGACCCAAAAACTTGTCAAAACATGAAGCCTCCAGAAGATGAGAGCCATTCATTTCAATTGATGCCAGACGAGGAACAGGGCATTGATGATAGAAGTTTGATTTTAGATGCATTAAAATTAACTAGCCATTCTATTGTATCATGTGCTCAAGACCAGAGGAGAGAAAATGGGAGAGAACTTGGTCATTTACGGCCTTTGAAGTGCTGCCGTAGATCGTAATGTTGTCAGTATAAATGTCTATGAATGATCTTAGGATGTTATTTGGGAGATCATTAATGTAGATTAGGAAGAGAGTTATGCTCAGCATGGACCCCTAAGGGATTCCAGCATTAATATTGTAAGCTTCTGATTTCTGCCCACAACCACTACTCTTATGAACCTCTGAGAAAGAAATGATTTAATAATTGAGAAGGTAGCTGAGGTCTTGTAGAGTAGACCATTATGCCATACCCTATCAAAAGCTTTTGATATGTCAAGAGCAATTGCCCTAGAAAGGATGTCTCCATCGAGAGATTTGCTAATCCTAAAAGATATAACCGTTAGTAGATCTGCTGTAGACCTAGCAGAACAGAAACCATATTGCATGTAACTAAGGAGGTTATTATTGCTGAGGTGGTTGACTACTTCTCTATTTAACAGATTTTAGCAACTTACTCATGACGCACGCTTGACTTATTGGTATGTACTGAGAGGGAAATGACCAATCACTTGAATTCTTAAATATGGGACATACTGATGAGGTTTTCCAGGGTGTTGGGAAGCAATTCTCTGTAAGAAGCAATTCTCCTTAAAAAACTTTGTATGGGAGCTAGTTCTGGTTGAAACTTTTACAGCACTATAATTGGAATGCCATAAATCATCTTGTGAGATAAAATGAGTAAATCCTTGGACCAGAAATACTATTATACATTTAATAAAATCATAATCAAATAAAAAAAATAAATTAAAAACTGAAATCAGTATAATTAATATTAACATTTGTATCTAATAATAAAATATCATTAAATAAGTGAATATAAATCAAAAACTGAAATAAATATAATTAATATTAACATTTGCATCTAATAAAAAATAAAATAAATATTGCAAATTCACAACTAATCTACTAAAAGTGTCCATCTTCAATGCAAAACTATTAAGAATTGGTTCAACGTTTTCTGACCATCTACAATCCTAATCTTCAACCTTGGTTTGCCAATCATGAGACAAATCACATAATCCTGATTCCATAGTCAACGACCAACTATTTGCAAGCCTGATAGTGTTATGTCGCCTTTGATTGCCGCCGCCCGTGTCTTCAACTGCTCGTTAGAAAGTTTCAGTTCATATTGTAATGTCTTCTTTCCGTATGTATAATGTTCATGTAACAGCCAGCTGCGTTAGGGTGTTTGCATATATATAATTACGCAGCTAGGTGCAGTTCATAAACAGATAATAACATCACACGTGACTGTTCTTTAATGGACAAATTACACTGTGGGGCACATCAGATCAAAAGGATACATACCTTGTTTTATTTCTTACTTTTCTTGGTTGGTTGCTACTCTGCAAATGAATTTCTTCCTCCGAAGGAAAACGCTATAAGGCAAAATGATATTTCTTTATATTAACAGTCATTCACGTTCCTGAGTCCCCGTCAGAGTTACGCAAATGCTTCTTTGTATTCTACGTTTAGTTATCCCACTGAACTGCATCTTAAAGGGAAACAATCTCTTCTGAGCCAAAGCTTCCATCTGCGATCCAACTCCATGGCTATCTAACTGCTCTCTCTGACTGACTGCGTATACATCTCAAAACTCTTTGTTTGATTCTTTGACATCACTGAACCAGTTCACCCTTTGTTTTGGTAAAACTTTAATTGTGAACATTTCAAAATCTATTACATAAACATCTAACTGTAACATTTTATTGCTTTGAATATCTGACTGTAACATTTTATTGTTTTGAATGTCTGACTGTAACATTTTATTGCTTTGAATATCTGACTGTATCATTTTATTGTTTTGAATATCTGACTGTATCATTTTATTGCTTTGAATATCTGACTGTAACATTTTATTGCTTTGAATATCTGACTGTAACATTTTATTGCTTTGAATATCTGACTGTAACATTTTATTGTTTTGAATATCTGGCTGTAACATTTTATTGCTTTGAATATCTGACTGTATCATTTTATTGCTTTGAATGTCTGACTGTAACATTTTATTGTTTTAATTATCTGACTGTAACATTTTATTGCTTTGAATATCTGACTGTATCATTTTATTGTTTTGAATGTCTGACTGTAACATTTTATTGCTTTGAGTATCTGACTGTAACATTTTATTGCTTTGAATATCTGACTGTATCATTTTATTGCTTTGAATATCTGACTGTATCATTTTATTGCTTTGAATATCTGACTGTAACATTTTATTGCTTTGAATATCTGACTGTAACATTTTATTGCTTTGAGTATCTGACTGTAACATTTTATTGCTTTGAATATCTGACTGTAACATTTTATTGTTTTGAATGTCTGACTGTAACATTTTATTGCTTTGAATATCTGACTGTAACATTTTATTGCTTTGAATATCTGACTGTATCATTTTATTGCTTTGAATATCTGACTGTAACATTTTATTGTTTTGAATGTCTGACTGTAACATTTTATTGCTTTGAGTATCTGACTGTAACATTTTATTGCTTTGAATATCTGACTGTATCATTTTATTGCTTTGAATATCTGACTGTATCATTTTATTGCTTTGAATATCTGACTGTAACATTTTATTGCTTTGAATATCTGACTGTAACATTTTATTGCTTTGAATATCTGACTGTAACATTTTATTGCTTTGAATATCTGACTGTAACATTTTATTGCTTTGAATATCTAACTGTAACATTTTATTGCTTTGAATATCTGACTGTAACATTTTATTGTTTTAATTATCTGACTGTAACATTTTATTGCTTTGAATATCTGACTGTAACATTTTATTGCTTTGAGTATCTGACTGTAACATTTTATTGCTTTGAATATCTGACTGTAACATTTTATTGCTTTGAATATCTGACTGTAACATTTTATTGCTTTGAATATCTGACTTAAATATTTGACCTGTATTCTATTGTGACTTTAAAAATCTACTATTAAATATTTCTCTATTGAATGTTTCATGTTCAATAAGAATTGGCAATCCGCCATTACTAGGGAGTCCCATTATTCACCAGTTGTTTACACACTTAGAACCTTAATTTTTAGATTTGCACCATTTCTTAGATTTATATTGAAGTACTTTTCTCCTTTTAGAAAAAATCTGTTCTATTCTCTTTTCAAAAAGAAAAGTCCATTAAAATATTTTTTCATGATTTTTTATTTCTCTCTCTTTTCAGTTTATGCCAGTTAGAACTGATTACATTTGTGATTGCTGACACTTTGCATGTTACGTTAAGTCAATTGAAGAATCTCAGAAAATTTGTTGTTTGGCCTGATACATCTCAGCAGGTAATTTGATCGTTTAATAAATCTATATTTATCAACCAAGTATGTTGATTGCGTTTTAAAATTAGCTTCCCTTGACACACACACTTGCAATTTTCCCAACTTTTATAGAATATCACAAGGGTGGTAAGTGAAATAATTAAAAAGAGAAACAAAATAATTTTGAATGATCTTGTTGTTGCCAGAGTCTAAAAAATAATCCTATCCGCAAGCAGTGGACATTTTCTCTAACATCTCTCTGATCTCTCACCGTTTCAATAATGATCACAATATGTGGATTCTCTTCCAATACGAATGTATTCCTCTATTTTATTGTCTCTTGATATCACGCATATGCAAATTGTATATCACTCACAAACAATAATAAATATATTAGTGATGGGATGATCCCAAAATCTTTCCTGATTCCCTATTAAATTCCTGATTCTGATACAATTACCGATTCTGATTCTTTATTTATTATTTTTAAGTGTTATTTTGTCCCGATTACTATAAAAACACATCTTAAATGTGCCTATATTTTCTCAAACGTAAAAACATACTTGTGAGGGAATTTTAGTCTTACTGGAAGTTTAAATCACTAAATATTTATTATTTTAATGTTACAAGCAGTGGAAGATATTTCTTATACCAAAACTGAATAAAAAGGATAATTAAAGGAATCGGTTTTGGTATTGGAAAATAGGCTCAAATTTTTCGGATGCCGATTCCGATACCAAAAAAAGCTTTGATTTTTCTGATTCCCGATTCCGATTAATCTCCCCAACACTAAAGTATATATATATATATATATATATATATATATATATACACGCACATACACATGCAGATTTTATATTGTGACATTGCCACCAACTGTCATCTCGAGGCTCAAGATTGAACCTCACCAAACCTGCCTACACACACGTGATGCATGTCGCCACACAAATTCTTTTGTTGATTGGTAAGCGAGATATTCTCTCAATACCTTTGCCACAGTGAGTCAAAAGTTTTTCAATATTTTTCATGCATATTATGTTTATAACTATGGAAAAAAAGTGGTTCCAGCTGTGGTTAGTTCTATCCTGATAAGTGTGTCTCTGACTTGTTAAATTTGGTAACTTATGGCCCAGTTCAAATCCATTAGGATATGACCTAAACCCATAAATATACAAGACCTGCAAAAAATAATGTTTAATCTATAACTTTTAATTAGCACATGTGCAGAAAAAAAAACTCTGAGTATTTTCAATATACATTTTTTTTTTTTTTTTTTTCAATTTTGACCTCTTAGCAGCTATTTTATCGGCTAAAAACCAAATTGAAAGTGTGCTATTGGTCCAAATACTCTATGTATCAAATTTCATCTTGGTATACCAAATATTCAGAGAGGCGTTTGTTGCACACACACACTAACAAGGTCACTTTTATATATGAAAATATTTCCATGTGCTAGAACCTTTTTATTTTGTATTTGCAATTATGCAGGTGTAGAAACCACGCATAAATAGAATTAAACGTAATAGTGAAATGAAACTAATCATCTAATAAAAAATCATAAAAAATGAATAAATGATTAACGTTTGTCTTTCAAAGGAATATGCAAATTAATTAACATTTCTGTAGTCGCTTTCATGTCTATGACTGAGTATTTAAAAAAGTTTGTTTTAATAATTTTAAAATAGAAAAAGTAGGCTTTTAATATTAATGTCAGAGTAAGAAAAAAAAACTAAACTTCATAGATTATTACATCATTACACAAACCATCTACTTCAGCAAACCGCCATTATTGTAGTTATCTCCCCTGATATACGAAGAAAAACTTGCAATTTCTTTGGAAGCAATTTTCATTAATAATTTTCTGCTTTTTTTCGTAATATTTTCAACACGATAATTGCTTTTAGTTGAAACTCAATTTTTGTCATTTTGGAAAAGCACCAAAACATTATTTCAAACCCTACCATGATGGACAATGTTTTTCCCAACGTAAGCTAACCGATTGACCTATGAATCAACTGACGAGACCTATATGATATGCATGCATGGACACAACTTTTCAAATTACTTTGCTTGTATGTCTTATTTTTAGAATTTCCTTTTCTTAAATGCACTTTTTTTTTTTTTTATTGTTTGTAGGCAGCTCTTGTCAACTCTAATACATTTGTGACGGTAATTAAACTTCCTACCCTAAGACAGTTGGAATGGGGCGTGACTCAGAATAACAACTCTAGCATCATCCTGAATGAACCGCGCAGTGTGACTACAGCATCTAACATGGAGAGTGACAAAGATTCTGATAGTGATAAGCTGGCAATGATCCCTTTTCTTTCACCAGACGCTCAGGAATTGATCAACCAGACTCCCAATAACAATAGCGAAATGATGTCTACTTCGGAGAAATTTACAGAATACATTGGTATGCGCCAGCTTGATGAGAAACTAAAATGTTTGCTTACAAACACGCAAGTAACTGTGTTTCGAACTTTAGATGACACAAATTGTGTCAGCAGCTGGTGAACAAAGTGACAATTGATTCAAATTGGATTTGTGTATCATCTCGGCACGCTTCTTATTCAGAATTCAACTTAATTAAAAAATAACAAAAATACAGAAAAATCTAGGATGTGCATACTCTTCATGGAACAAAGATGTCATATTCCAAAAATCATGTAAATTTATCAAGTAATTTTTTATTTTAATTATTTTTTAACTAAGAAAAATAAAAATTTACGATTTTTAGCATTTAAAGTTTTAATTAATTTGAATAGATGGTCGAATTGAGCTGTTGCCCTTGAATTAAAATTCTACATTCTAAAATAACATAGCAGCTCTCAGTTCTCATCTCGCTTCCTCATAAAATTTGATTTTCTTAGTTAAAGAAAAAAAAAAATACTTGATCACTTTACGTGATTTTTGGAAGATGACAGATATGCCTGTGTTTTCTATATTTTTTGTTTTTTTTTAATCAAGTTGAATTTCAAATAAGAATCCTCTAAACTTTTGTAGGGGAGATAACCCATACCATAAAAATGAGTTATCTTCCCATGTGTGAAAGTTATTGGCGGCTTTGTCGGACATTTAAAATTATTTTTAATCATTCTTGTAAAGAAAAAGAATGGAAGAAAAACAATACAACTATGCACATGCGTGCAGCCACATCATGTATTAAATAAAAGCCTTCCACCATTGTTTCAAATGATGGCAGTCGGCATTTGAAATTATCTCAAAATATGATCATGCATTCAGTGGATTTAATTGAAAATTTAAATTGATAAAAAAATAAAAACGAAAACAATTATACATATTATGAAATACATTACCAGATTTTGTGATCTATGATAAATAGATTGTATTGAATTGAAAAGTGCTCAATACTTTGAAAGGTAGAGCAGCTTTTATATATAATTCAATTATGTGTATGCATTAGAGTTTTATGGCAACCGATGAAGAATTCTTCTATGTTTACAATCCTGCAGCATCTAACACATCAACTCCTTCTCCCAGGCTACTTGCTGTTAACTTAATTTTCATATTAAATATAATTTTGCCCAACAAGGTTATTTTGTGCTGGTTGTTTTAATTTTTTTATTTTGTTTTATTTGTTTTTTCATTTTATAAATTAAAAATCTGAAAAAAAGTTGATTGAAGGCACAAAACTGAAAAAAAAAATTTTTTTTATTATATATCCTACGCTGTTATAATTTGAGACGAGCAGATAGACAAATTATGGTGAATAAGTCATGAACACACGTACAGGAATTATATATATTTACACAGTTATGACATATCTTTTGAATTGCACATTTTTATAAAAAAAAAAAGAAAAAAAAAATTTTTTTTTTAATATTCATAGACCTAAAAACTGAGAACAAAAATGATTTTTTTTAGGTGTCATTTTCAAATATTGCTGAATTAAAAGAAGCCAAATAACTTACTAGAATGAAATATTTTATTGTTCATTTTTTTTTTTTTTTTTTTTCAATTTTTTTATTTCCTTCCTTTGATGATGGCCTCCATTTTGTTTCTGGAGACAATGGATACCCCCTGTAATGACAGCTGTACGTGTAATTGTGAAGCAAGGGTTGCACAATCCTCAACCACAGTCTGTACTGCTTGAGTCCAGTAGCAAGAAGAAGTCCAGGACGACTGGAAACAATACCGAGATAAGCGGAGAGCACATACATCTGATATTCCCAAATGGTCCCCCACTTTAGTATTGGCCAGGCTCAACAGTGCTTATCTTGATCCAACAAGAACCGGTGTGTCAGCGTGATTATCCCATATCTATTTCTTTCCTTATAATCATGTAAAAAAAAATATTTTTACCTTTGCACCTTTCTCGTTTTCGACGAAACAATAATAAAAAAAAAAATGAATTGCATGTGACGGATTAGATTTCTGTCTATTTTGCATGAAAACAGTCTGTTGACATGGAATAGTTGTCAACTGTAAAGCATTTTACATTTCTGAATTTTTGAGATGAGGATTGGTTGTTCGTATTATTTGGATACTTTGGACTACTGTTCTCATCTTGAGTTTCATTTTTCGCAATGTTTCAGTCAATGTAACCTTTGACCTTCTTCAGGTGTATCTTGCCGAACCCGGGGAATGTTTCTGCCAAACTCGGGAATTTAGACAGAATTTTGAACAGAACCCATTATTTTCTTCATGGGGGTAGCATACTCCCATTCCATCACTCATGACTGGATAGACATTCTAAGCAATTCACAATTGTATTTTTCGATCGCCCACACTGAGAATTGAACCTTCAGGAGAATATCACTTATAATATAATTGATTTTTCCAAGTACTGTAACTACTGTATGCCACAGGTCCCTGCAGACAGTTCTAGTAAGAATTTTGTGAGCCTTAAACCTATTTTATTTCTATTACTTGATATGCTGTTATTACATATTACTTTGGCTGTTTATTGTAGGCAACTGACGATTCCTTTCTTTACATTATATGGATGGTAAGAGTTGAAATTTAGGTAATGTCTAGTAAAAGTTAAATAAAATAGGTTTAAGGCTCCAAAAATGCGTTCTATGACTGTTTGCCAAGGATTCATGGTGCAGTGGTTAGAGTACTTGGAAAAATTAATTGTAAAAGTGATCTTGGTTGAAGATTCAACTTTTAGTGTGGGTGATCGAAAAATACAGTTGCAAATTACTTAAGACCTCTACCCAGTCATATCTGACAGGACAAGATCATGATAACCCATTAAGTAAATAAAACGTTCTCCTACTGCTTTCTTCACATCTCAATTTGTTTTGGGATTTTTTTTGTTGATTAGAAATTTGAAAATTATAATTGAAAGAATCCAGAAGATGGTTAATATCTGATGCTGAGAATTTTTCTTAACAAGCAGAACCATAAAATAATAATAAGATAATCTGGCCAGTGTGCCAAACTATATTATCCCTTGTTTAATTATTTTAAGCCTTTTTTGCTTTTGGCAGCCATGTTGTGACTTTTATTTTAATCTTTTCTTTTTTTTTTTGTGATCCAAGATTTTCCTGTTATATTTGGATCAAGCAAAGGAAGAATGAAAACAAATCCTTTTTTATATACTTTCATTTAATTTGGATGTTTTGGATTGAAAAGTCTATTTCCAAATTTTATAGATGTCTTTGGATGTATTTGAAAATGGTATTTCAAACTTAAATATGATGGATTGACTGCACGATGGATCCTTCTATAGGGATGTTTGTAGAAATCTACATAAATAAAACTGTAGATGTTTGTGTGACAAATCCCTGAAAGCTTTTTTTTTTTTTTTTTTCTTAATCAATAAGTTAACTGATAAACTCTTAAACTACATGTCACATAAAACTGAAATTAACAGGAAATAGTAATCATACGCCAATAATGATTTATAACGAGTTGGATGGATGAATAATGCATACAGAAATATGTCAGCAATTTGAAATGCAAAATGTTCATTTCAACGTGCTGACATATTTCTATTTTTACGCTTGTGCAAATTCATTCATAGCTTGAAGTGGTTTAATTTTAAATCTTTCTTATCTGTCGATAGCTCAAATGGTAGGAAACACAAAGTGCTAAATGTTTTGGTTTTGATTCTAAGTCATGTTTTTTTTTTTTTTTAATATTTTGAAATCAGGTAATATGTAATAGAGAATTGGGTCTATAATAATAAATACGAAAGCTGCATGAATTAAAATATATTTAAGTGTACTAGGCAAGGCAGGGTGCCCCCAAATCAGTCTACTATAAGATGTGCTTATTCAATCTCTTAGTAAGTTAATCCTTTCTAGAGATTTATTCTTAATTTGGCAGGAGGCAGTTCAGGTAGCTTTTGCATTTGTTTGGATAGTTAATCTATTAATCTTGTTTAGGAGTTTTGTTAGTTTGGTGATACCATTGGTGTTTAGGAAGGAGCTAGTGTGATTACAAGAATTAAGAGTTGATAGGAGTTTAATGTTCTTCTGTCATTACAAACTAGCAGAGCATTACCACTGTTGACCAAGGGAAGAGTCTATCAAGCACGTGTATACCGTGTGAAACTTGGTCAATGAGGGTTGAGGACCAGCATTGCATGGAGAGAAACGATATGAGAATAATACGATGGATGTATAATGTGAGTCTTGAAGACAGGCTTAGATCCATTGTCTCATTCTCGTGATTTTTCCTCATGCAATGCAGGTCCTCAACCCTCGTTGACCAAGTTTCACACTGTATACAATCTGTTTTTTTGTGTTTTTTACATTTCATAATTTATTTACTTCAGTTACAGTGGCAGACACTCATAAAAAAAAGGATTCATAATTATATTTTCGTAACATATATAACAATTTAGTAATTCGATTTTACTAACATATTATTACAGGCACACAAGATAAAACAATCGTTTTGTTTTTGGGATTAAAAAATGTTTCACTAACTTTACATGAGTATAATTTAAGCACGTTATTATTGCGCATGTGACGTGTTTTTTTTTGTGTATGCAAAGTTATTTATGTATTTTTCTTACGACCCACCAAACTGTAGTATAAACATACCCAACCTCTCTGTGTTAAGAACGGCTTCAGAGGTTGGGGGTTGTTTATTCTGAAAAACGTTCTTAACATGGGGAGGTTGTGGTTATTTATAATACGTCGGCACAATGATATTCTGCCTTTTCTTTTATTTTTCGTATTAAGTTCATTCCTTTACTTTTTTTTTCTTAAGATCGTCAAGCCCAAATATCAGTTGACATGACATTTATCATGTTTGTTCACTCGCGATTCTTTTGAATCAATCGGTATAATCCAGCGGTTTCCGTCGTTCGGAAAAACCAACTGAAAACCGCAGAAGTACCGAAGTTTGACAATGAGTACAAATTTTTTTTTTTTTTTTAATATTAAAAGCGTTGAACAATACAAAATACAATTTTGGGTGCTTATGTATTTTTGGTACCGTGATGAAATAATATTGTTTTGGTGCTTGTCTATAATTGGTCCGAAAAAAAATATTTACAAGAAAAATCTGAAAAAATTCTTTATAATGTACATACTTGTCACTGCATGAAGATGTCATATTCCAAAAATCATATAAATCGATCCAGTAGTTTTTTTTTTATTTAAGAAAATCAAATATTATCACACATTTCAGCGAAGAATTGCTTCACACCATCTTGTTTGAGACTGATATGCTATTAACAACACCTGTCGGAAATATAGGATCAACAAGGGTAGACAATCGACTTTTTAAAACTTTTTTTTTCCTTAAATGTCGAAAACACTTTTTTTTATAATACAAATACAAAATAATAAATTAACATAACGACTTCTTTTCCTAAAAAGAATGTCTAAAACAGTTCAATTTATTTATTTATTAAATAAGCTAATTTATTATATTGTATTAGAAAAAATTATTATTTGGCCAACAACAAAAATAACAGCCGTATTTGAAATTTTTACGCAGGGGAGGGGATGCATGCTACCACCGGGCAACGGGTCCAGTTAGTTTTGACAGATATTTGGTACGGAAATGTACACAGACACACACGCAGACAGATATTTTCACTTTTATAGATATATAGATAGATAGATGACCTATTTAGTACTAAACACTTTTTATGTGGCTGGAATTCTTAGAAATTTACTTCATTGTCTTATAACCCCCCCCCACACACACACTATTTGCCAAGAACTTTGCAGCTAATTCTACCCTATGCGACAATGACCATCAACTCCCTGTATTTCCTCCTATAACAGACAACACACTATGCAACATACAAATATCTGTGCGTGAAGTCGCCAAGCTAATCAAGAACATTGATTCCAATAAAGCAACTGGCCCTAACAGCATTCCAGTTATAGTGCTGAAAAAGCTCCAACCAGAACTTGCCCCCATACTTACAAAACTGTTTAAGCGTTGCCTTAAGGAGAAGTGCTTTCCAACACCCTGGAAAACCTCATCAGTATGCCCTGTATTTAAGAATTCAGGTGAAAAGTCATCTCCCTCTCAGTACAGACCAATAAGTCTCCTGTGTGTCATGAGTAAGTTGTTGGAATCCATATTAAATAAAGAAGTAGTCAACCACCTCAACAGAAACAACCTTCTTAGTGACATGCAATATAGTTTTCACTCTGCAAGATCTACAGCAGATGTGCTAACGGTTATATCACATAGGATTAGTGAATCTCTTGACAAAGGTTTCCTTTCCAGGGCAATTGCTCTTGACATATCGAAGGCCTTCGATAAGGTATGGCATAAGGGCCTACGTCACAAGATTTCCAGCTACGGTATTACTGGAAATGTTTTCTCAATCATTAAATCATTTCTCTCTGATAGGTTCATAAGAGTAGTGGTTGATGGGCAGAAAGCAGAGGCCCATAGTATTAATGCTGGAGTTCCCCAGGGGTCCATCCTGGGCCCAACTCTCTTCCTGATCTACATCAATGATCTCCCAAAACACATACTTAAATCATTCATTGACATCTATACTGATGACACGACCATCTATGGCAACACATCAAAGGCCGTAAATGACAAAGTTCTTTCTGATTCTCTCTGCTCTGATCTTGAGTGTGTGGTACAATGGGGGAAGAGGTGGCTGGTTACTTTTAATGCATCTAAAACCAAGCTTCTATCTTTACATCATCAACGCTCTGATCCCCATCTGTCATCAATTGAAATGGATGGCTCTCGTCTTGGGGAGGCTCCATGTTTTGACAAGCTTCTGGGTTTGACCTTTACTCCTGATCTGAAATCGAATACGTACATCAAATCTGTTGCCAGGGACGCTGGAAAAATGGTGGGATCCTTCTACCGCTCCAATAGATATCTCACTGCTGATGCAATCCTCTATCTGTATAAAAGCCAAGTACGTCCAAGGATGGAGTACTGCTGCCATATCTGGACAGGAGCTGCTAAAAACAGCCTATCCTGCTTTGACAGAATACAAAATAGACTTCGTGGTTTAGTGGGGATGCCCTTTTCTCTTTCCTGCTACCTCTCTCCCACAGAAGAGACGTTGCAAGCCAGTCTTTGTTTTATCGTTATTTCCATGGCAGGTGCTCGTCTGAGCTCCAATCCCTCGTCCCCCTCTCGCCAATCTTTCACGAGAAACACCTGTCTGACTGAAACTACTGTCAATAATTTTCCCCACTCTTTATCTGTGCCTAAATCCAAACGTAGATTCCATGAGCAAAGCTTCTTTCTTAGAACTGCATTTTAATCAGTTTTGGGGCGAAATTTTGGCTTCCAAAAGGTCAAAGTTCAAAAAGTTGATCTTTGCAGATTCTACCAAATTTCTCCATCAATTTTGGGTCTAAAAACTTGAAATTTTATATGTAGGTAACTTAGACATGGGTAAATTTGATTTGAGACCAAAATAATAAATATGAAGGGGTCAAAATTGGGGTCAAAATTTTTAAAAAATTGACCTCTCAGCCAATTTTTCATCTAAACATTAGAAATTTTACATAAAAGGTATTCAGACATGCAACAAGCTTTTTAATCAGTTTTTGGGCGAAAATTTGGCTGCTAAGAGGTCAAAGTTGAAAGAGTTGACCTTTGCAGACTCTACTAAACGCCTCCGCCAATTTGTGGTCTGAACACTTGAAATTTTAGATATAGATTACCTAGACATGTGTCAAACTTTTTAATATTTATATACATATGCACATAAAGTTATGAACAGTACATAAGGCGCAAGCAAAGCCGAGCAGAACTGCTAGTACTTTAATAAATCTATTACCTACATCAACTGAAACTAAATAAAACTCATTCACATGTGTGTTGTGTCGGTGACATATACTCACATAATCTAAAAAATGCTGTCCTTTTTAACCCAGAAACATGAATGACTTCATGAGACACTACAAAGAAACTCCGACAACTTGTGGGAAAATACATCATTTAGTGAGTATCCATTAACTTTCATATACATATGAAGCACTATAAAGTCTTAAATTCTCTATCGGTTTGTCTGTCACACTTCAGTTTGAATTAGCATTTTATTGGACTGTCAGGCTTGAAATAGCATTTTTATTGGTATGTCAGGCTTAAATTTGAAATAACATTTTTATTGATTGGTCAGACTTCAGTTTAGAATGGCATTTTTGTTGGTCTGTCAGGCTTAAATTTAGAATAGCATTGTTATTGGTCTATTACACTTCAATTTAAAATAGCATTTTTATTGGTCTGTCAGGCTTCAGTTTAGAATAGCATTTTTATTGGTCTGTCAAACTTCAGTTTGGAATAGTATACTCATTGGTCTATTTCACTTCAGTTTTAAATAGCATTCTTATTGGTCGATTACATTTTAATATGAAATAGTATTTTGTTGGTCTGTCAAGCTTAAATTTAGAATAGCATTGTTATTGGTCTATTACACTTCAATTTAAAATAGCATTTTTATTGGTCTGTCAGGCTTCAGTTTAGAATAGCATTTTTATTGGTCTGTCAAACTTCAGTTTGGAATAGTATACTCATTGGTCTATTTCACTTCAGTTTTAAATAGCATTCTTATTGGTCGATTACATTTTAATATGAAATAGTATTTTATTGGTCTGTCACACTTCAGTTTTCAATGCATTTCTATTAGTCTGTCAAGCTTCAATTTGAAATAACATTCTCATTGGTCAGTTTAGAGTAGCATTTTAATTGGATTGTCAGGCTTCAGTTTGGAAAGAATAGCATTTTTATTGGTCTGTCAGGCTTCAGATAACATTTTTGTTGGTCTGTCATCCGAGAGGGACTCTTTAAAACGCTCTGTCTTTCAATTGTTTTTTTTACTTTAAATTCCTGATAACATTTTCATCATTAAACGCACAATTTGAATGGATGCTTCTTTGACATGCATCTATACTTCCGTTCTTTTGTGAAAATATCCCTGGGAAAAAAGCGCTTCTTACTGATTTAAATATTTTGATTCAGGTAAACACACTATTGTTTTATTTCAGTGATACGAGATGGCTACGAATCTGCGTCACTTGTTTCAGACTATGAAATAACAGTAGGGTCACCAACGAGGATTAGCTTTTCTACATTTTTAAATTTTATAGAAATTGTCACTCTGAATAACCATTTTCTCAATATTGAAAACATTGCCCGAAATTGTGAACCAGACGAACATTGTGTGAGTACAAAACTTTTTTCTATCTAATTATAATGGAGATATGGTGTCAGTCTATTCTTTTTTTTTTTTTTTTTTTAACTAGTAAGTCAACGATTATGCATACCAAAATCGACTCAAAGATAAAGATTTAATGAAATACGTGGGTTATCAGCTAAATGATGAAGAATATTATGTTATTCTAACATGAACGGTACCCATCTAAACGGGCATATACGTTTCGTGTTTGTTTGTGATGTGTCTTTAATGTGTTACTAATGTCTTTAGTAGTTCTTCACTTTCTGAACCGTGCTCATCTATTTATGTTGTGTGATATATATATATATATATATATATATATATATATACACACACACACTTTTTATGTTCTGTGCTCGTCTTTTTATATTATGTGATGTGTATATATATATATATAATATATGAGCAAACAGTTAATAAAATATGTTAAAAAGCACTTTGAAATGAATTAAAAACATATATAATCTGAAAAGGAAACACTAGATAAATGGATAGTCTTGTGAAAGATAGAAAATCCAGTGACGGTAAAATCCAAATGTAAAACTTTAAGAAAGTTAAAAGAATTTCCATTTCCACCAGACTATCTATTCATGTGTAATCACCTTTTTCTTTCCCATATTCCCTCTGCTTAACTTATTTTGTTTTAAAGTAAGATCTTTGACTTACTTGTTGTTTCATCAAAGACTTCTGCATGCAAAATCCAATCCCGCATTTTGCTAATTCCTACCCTCTGATGAGAAGGAGAGTATTTCTTCGAAACTCCGTGGATTAAAGACTATCCATTTATCTAGTGTTTCCTTTTCAGATTAAATATGTTTTTAACTCATTTCAAAGTGTTTTTAACATATTTTATTAACTGTTTGCTCATATTATAAGCTCTATTTCCTATTTGGTTTTTTCAAACTTTTATATCTGGCTGAGATAATTTTATAAATATTAATTCTTTAATATTTATAATTTACTTTAATTTTACCATCTTGGATCATTTTGGTAAATTCAATTGTAATTTTCATTTTATATATATATATATATATATATATATATATATATATACAGTGAAATTACTAGTTTAATTAAAATACAGGAAATAGAAAGTGCTTGTTGTAATTTAGATATATAATAAGCTCGATAGTTAAATGTCCTAGAGCTAATTCAATATTAAGTAATGTGATTGATAATTTAAAATTTAAAAATCAAATTATAATTAAATTAAAAATCCGTTTCATAAGAAGGAACAACAACAAAATCAATTATCTGTACGATCGTTTCGGAAAACAATGCTTTTTATTGTGATATACATCAAGTTACGTACAATAATTACATATAGTTTTTTAATAAGCAAGGTCTCCTCGTCAGCAAATTTTTAAGGGTTTTTATTGAATTTAAAAGACACCATGTAATTATTGTACGTAACTTGATGTATACCACAATAAAAAGCATTGTTTTCCGAAACGATCGTACAGATAATTGATTTTGTTGTTGTTCCTTCTTATGAAACGGATTTTTAATTTAATTATAATTTGATTTTTAAATTTTAAATTATCAATCACATTACTTAATATATATATATATATATATATATATATATATATATCTACACACACGTTTTATGTTCTGTGCTCGTCTATTTATATTATGTGATGTATGTATATATATATATATATATATACGTCTTATGTTCTGTGATCGTCTAAATTTATATGTGTGGGTGTCATATATCTGACATATCTTATATTCACTGGTCCATCTGGAATTCATCTTCTTGGAGAAGCTGGAACCAGTTGGGCGAAAGACATTCACTCCCAGATGATAATTGGTTTTAGTTTTTTTTATTCACTTTCCCAGATGTCGATGCAGATGAACATGGAAAGTGAATTCTTTTCTTGTGGTCTTTAAAAGTCTCCATTGAGAGACACGTCACCTCCCTCCCAAGGGGAGAAAGAGACAATAATTAACCCAACTGCTGTTCACCGTGTCCAAATTCCAACTCTCAGTCATCTCCAGCTAACCTGATCCACGTGACTCACACGTAGATCCGATCAGATGATAAGATCTTCCGGTAAACTTGTCTATGATCTAGCTTTGTTATATTTTGACAGGTTTTATGAAAACATCATCATATCCATCTCTTACTTACCTCTCCAGTTAGAAAGATAGATGGATCGAGATAGACAGATAGCTAGATCGAGAGATAGATAAATAGCTACAAAGTTAGATAGATAACTGATTCTGTTCTACCTATTCCATAACATTATGAGGAATAGAATGAACCAAATTTGATTACTTATGAGGACGGTTTATGAAAAGTATTTGTTGATATTGGACTTTAAAATGAATATGTTGTAATTTGCAGAAAAGCAATCATGTGGTAGTGTGTTTCATAGATTGGAATTTATTGGAAAGAAACTCTGTTCATGGAAGTTCCCTTTGATGTTTAGCTAAATAAAAAAAGAAAGGTCTTTGTAGGAAGATGAGTTCTTGCTGTAAATGTTATATATACATATATATATATATATATATATATATATATATATATATATATATATATATATATATATATATATATACTAGCAATAGGTGCCCGGCGTTGCCCAGGTGTTTTGAGGTTAATGCTGAGAAAAAAAAACGGTCAATTTTTTTAAACTTTGACCCCTATTATGACCTCTTAACATTTATTGTTTAGGGATCAAGTAAAGTTAATAAGTTAGATCCATGTCCAAGAAATCTATATCTAAAATATCACGTGTTTAGACCCAAAATTGTAGGAGGAGTTTGGTAGAGTTCTCAAAGGTCAAATCGTTGAATATTGACCACTTAATCGCCAAATTTCTGTTGAAAACCTATCACATCGATTTTCCCAAATCTCAGTACCCTGTATATCAAATTTCGAATCTCTAGGCTTAAAATTGACAGAGTTTTAGCGTAGGGAAATGCACACAGACGCACAGACACACACAGACACTATCACTTATATATATATATATATAAACATAAACATCATATATATAAGGATAATAGTACGCCATATATTTAACAAAAGACCATTATTTACTCAAGTGAAAGGAAAACCCGGGGGAACTTTACCCAAAAATAAATCTATATTTTTTTTGTGTGTATTGATAGTCTTATAAGCGAGTAATATATAAATCAGCCACCTTGATTCTTAACCAAACAGAAAGTTCTAGTTGGGGGATTTCCCACTTTTTTATGATAGCGAGGCCAAATTTCGCGAATTTGGCCTTTTTTAAAAGCAGTTTGGCCTTCAAAAGTTCTGTTTGGACTTTTTCTTCACCGATGAAATCTGGAGACGCAACGGGAATTTTCGGAAAAAAATGTTGTTACTATGCACATCTATGTATTGAAATACAATTTGTGGCAAAATTTCAGGAAAAACTAATGGATGGTTCTCTCGCAATAGTCCGGACAATTCGCTAAATTATCTCGTCAAAACCTTAAATATCGAATCTTTGTGCATTTTTTTTGGGGGGGGGGGCTA